>NW_006399781.1:7591659-7593003 GCF_000299155.1 Elephantulus edwardii | reverse complement strand
ACGGCACATAACAACAACAACAACATGCATCAGAACTGACACCATGGCAGTGGGTTTGGGGTGGTTTTAGCTCTGCAAACCAGATTGGGGTTCCCAAGTGACTTTCCCAACCATAATACATACAACATTACAGGTTGGCTGTTGTTAGGGCAAAGTAACCCAGTCTTCTATATGCCTCAGGCAGGACCTAGCACCAGGAAGTAGGGTAACGTACTGGTGCTTGGTTTAGGTCATCTCACTGGGGTGGACTGGTTAGTTCACCCACCTGCAGGTGGAAGGGCTGACTGAAATAAGGTTGAAATGCGCCCCGTCCTGCTGCATAGAGAGCCTCAACAGTCACAATTCATCTGGATGGCAGCAACAGCAAGAATATAAGTGGTGAAATGATTTTCTGACATACAATAGAGTAGATGGTCAGAGAAAGAGAGGAAGAACCCTCAACGAGATGAATTGACACAGTGACTGTAGCAATGGGCTCAAGCATGTCAGAGATCATGAGTATAGGATGGGGCTCAGATCTGTTGTTCATGGGGTCACTACGAGTCATGATCAACTTGAAAGTACCTAACAGCAACAAACAACTCACAACCCCTCAAGTCATCTCCCTGGGGCCATTCATATGGTTCACTCAGTGAAGCAAAACTCTGACGGCAGCTGCCATTCTCCACTTGAAGGGAGGCCACAAGAATGATGCTAATAGAAGGGAAATGTTTATGGTGTACGCTTGGTTGTCTTCCCAACTGTAGATAGACTCTCCTTTCCTCCCTTTGGGACTGCCATCGTCTTCCTAGAGTGGCCTTGTTAATTGAAGTCCACCACGAAAGCTCTTGTGTGTGCCCTTCTCAGGAAGGAAAGGCATGCTTTGGAATACAGAGCCTTTCTCTGGACAGGACCAACTGAGCAGCCATTGGAGGTGTACTGAGGAGACAGTGAGTCTCTGGGACTAAATGGGGACTATGGGAGAAAGAACAGCATTACCACTTCCTTGGCTCAGACTGTCATGGAAGCCTGCATTCTGTTGTGTGACAGCAATGGCTTCTGTGTGCAGCAAGGATAGGGTGTTCACCATCTACGGGGTGGTCTAGGGTTGCTGATGCTCAAACAAAGGCTTCTTGGGAAACACCTCACTGTTTTGAACCAGGTAAAACCTTGTAGGTTACCTTGTGTCTCTCCAAATCTTCCCAGCCCCCAAAGTGTGGGCTTGGATTCTGGGGTCCCACTGCCATTGGGTGATGGTGCCAAAGGCTATTGACTGGTTGAAGAACTAAGTTGAAAGTTTGAGCACGGCCTGAGAAGCAAGCAGGCAAGCAAAATGACAGACTTGTAATAAATTCTTTTTTTTTT
>NW_006399781.1:7584088-7590391 GCF_000299155.1 Elephantulus edwardii | reverse complement strand
AAAACATGAAAAAAAAATTTTAAAAAAAGTATAATGCCTATGAAGATGCAGAGGAGGGAGAGTGGAGGAGGGACAGTCCTCCCCCATACTTCACTCTGAGTTCCCCACCTCACCTTTCCCCCATGGACACATGGAAACTCATCAATATCTCATGAGCTGAAAACTGAAAGACTAGCATTTCACTTAAGTTTAGTCTTTATATTAAGGTGAAAAATAAACAAAGAGTGGAAATGTTAAAAAAAAAAAGGTAAAATGCCTAGTTGTGCCAGGTTGCTGTTGTTGTTGCTGTTTTTGTGAAGTGTTGTTAAGTTGTCTCTACCTCATAACAGAATGACATCCCGCCATCCTCACAATCTCTGCTGAGCTCAAACCGTTACTGTGCGATCGGTCCCATTGAGAGTCTTCTCCTTTGCTTCACCTCTCCTCTTGCAAGCATGATGCCCTTTCCAGGGACTGGCCCCTTCTAACAATGGACCCAAATTTTCATCAAAGTATCATCATCTTCACCTCTAAGAAGCATTCCAGCTGAATTTCTTCAAAGAGAAATTTTTTTAATTATTATTCTTCTGCAAGTTCATGGTTTGTTCAGTATTGTTTTCCCCAACACCACAATTCAAGGGTATCAATTCTTTGGCCTTCCTCATTCATTGTCCACCTTTCAGATGCCTACCATGGCTTAGGTCAGGTACGCTTTAAAGTTAAATCCTGGACCTTTAGAACTCAGATGTCTTTAACAGCAGATTTCCCAGCATAACATACCTTTTGATTTCTTGATTGTTGAGAGAAGAATATCCTCAATGAGACTGGCTGACACAGTGACTGCAGCGAAGAGCTCATGTGTGCCAGAGAAGATGAGGATGGTACAGGATAGGACTGAGTTCAGATGTATGTTCATAGTGTCACTGTGCATCACACTCAACTTGATGGCACTTCACAGCAACAACAAAATTTCCATTGGTATTGATTGTGGATCCCAAGTAAAATTAAGCCCTTGGCAACTTCAATCTTTTTTTCCACTTATCATGATGTTTCTTACTGGTCCAGTTTGAGAATTTGTGTTATCTTTATGTTGAGACTATGATGTTTCCTTTTCTTTAGTAAGTGCTTCAAGTTCTCTTCACTTTGAGCAAGATTGTGTTATCTGTGCATCACAGGTTGGTGATGAGTCGCCGGTATTTTTCATAAAGTGCAGAGTCTCAAATTCCTAGCTCAGCATACAGATTCATAGATGTGGAGAAAGGAAACAAAGCCGAAGCAAACCTTTCCTGATTTGTTTTGTTCTGTCCAAATGACTGCTTCTTGGTTTATGTACAAGTTCTACATAAACACAAATAAGTGTTATGAAATTCCCAGAATGTGCAAGAGAGTAAAAGTTAAACTTGAGAGTGTGTACTCAGTTGTAAAATGATTGAGAAGTGTTTTAAAAGAGATGAAGTGAGGTGAACCAAGACCAATGAACTGGACTAGTATGATTACATTTTAACTGTTCTTATTCCCTTCTCTTGGCCCTTCGGTAATCATCGAGACAAGTTGAAGCATTGACCGGTTTCACTAAACAGACCCTGAAAGACTGCAAGGAAATTTGTAGCTCTTAACTGCTGAAATCAATCAAGTAATACAGTTAGTCCTTCAGAAGGGCATGGCTCTGCATAGTCTGATAGTCATGCCCAAGGTGAGTCATGTGCCGTAGTGAAGTCTGAATGTCAGCTCAATGTTAAGGAATTATACTGCCAATCCTAAGACACTCTGTTCAAATCCCACTAACTGCTCTGCGGGAGAAAGATGAGCACCTGTGGGATTTACTTCCTCTGAAAACCCACTGCAGGATCAACTATGGGCTGGTTCCACTTCAATGGAACTTATGATTTCTTGATTGCTGAGAGAAGAGTATCTTCAAAGAGACAGACTGACACAGGACATTACTTGTTTGTTAGGATCACACATGTGATGGCTAGTCTGCTATAGCTGCCTGGATTTCTTCCTTTCCTTCTAGCTGGTCAGGTTTTCTCTGGGAATTGGTATTTTCCTGTGCCTTGGTGTTTTGCTGAGCTTGTAATATCCTATAATACATTGATACATTACTGCTGTGGTCTGCGTCTCTGGCTGTAGCAATGCTCCCTGTCTCTCCTACCTAGTGGTGACGCCTCCCCTTGGGACCCTCAAGAACCTTAGGGAAGATGGTGGCATGCTAGCTTGCAGAGATTATGAGAATGGCACAGGATAGGATAGAATTCAAATCTATTGTTTATAGGGTCACTATGAGTTCTATTCACATCCTAGCACCTAACAACAACAGATTGTTAGAGCCTCGAGGTGTGAACTGCAGAGGAACAGGCTTTTGCTAGGCTCCATTGCTACACTCTTGCTTGCTGCTAGCCCACTTCTTGCTAAATCATTGTTACACAATACTTGTCAGAGTGACTTTGCAGGTCCAGGGCCCTGGCATCATGCCACCTTTATTGCTGGACCTACCCTTGCCTCCCTCTGGAGGTTGTGAAGATTCTGGCCTGCAGCCACCCCCTGACAAGTAGGCAAGAGCTGAGTTATGAAGAAATGTGACTTTTATCTAGAAAACCGTATTTTCATTTCAATCTTGGATTTTTTTGGTTATTAAAACTCGAGGTAACATATCATATTCAGCATTGTAGCATGATAACATGAAAGAGTGGTAATGTAAGAAAAAAATGAAACTTTTGGCAAGTCCCACATATCTGTGCCAGGGTACTTAGGTGATGAGAGCATCTACATTAAGGGGTGTTTTGTGACTGTTCAATGCAATAGCTTAGTTACAATTCCTAGTCACGGTATCACTTAAGAACTATTCGTTTTTCCTTCTCTTTCCTATCAGTTTAGAGACCTGCAGACGGGGGCGAGGCCCTCCCATCCTTTCAGGTACAGGCTCTGCGCCGCTGTGGAGAGGTAAGGTGAGATTAGCGGGCCCCTAGCGGTCCAGGGCCTTTGGGCTGGCGCAGCCTCCGTTCCGCCGCACGGAGGCGCTGTAGGCTGCTCGTTGGGGCTCTATGGTCCTCCTTTGCCCCGGAAGTGGTTCCGCGCTGAGGTTGTTAAGGTCGGGCCATGGTGGGGCAGAGGTTGGGAAGATGGCGTGGCGAGGCTGGACGCGGAGAGGCTGGGGCTGCGGCCAGGCGTGGACTCCGCTGCTGGGCGGCCGTAGCTGCGAGGAGCTCCCTGCGGTCCTGGCCCCGCCGCGGCTGCTCAGACGCAGGTAATGGCCACCGCTGTCGCCTTTTCGCCTCCGGGTCCATGAGCCCCGGCGGCGCATCTTCAGGGGCAGAGGCCGCCGGGGTTGCTCTGATTGCTGCCTACTCGCGGCCTTTTCACTCGCCTTTCACCTCCTCCTATCCTTTCGCCTCCGTGCGGTTCCTGCTTCTGGCGCTGCTCTGAACCAGCTCTCCGTGAGCCCACGCTGTCCCTTTCTCCCTGGGAGGGACAGTGGGACCAGGAGAAGGGAGTATGTGGGCTGATTGAATCCTATGGCCTATAACACTGAATCCAGACGCACACCCATATACACCCGTAAACCATACTGAATTCACACACACGCACGCCCCATAATACTGAATTGACACACTCAAAACACACACACCCCTTTGTTTGAAGCAACTTGAGTTTTCTCTCACTTCCATTGTAAGAGCTACGACGAATTTTAGCTAAAGGTTGGTGAGTTAAGCAGAGAACATTTGTTTTGCCTCTTGCAGATATTTCAGTGCTAGGAGAGGCTCTTGTAGAATTGGGACAGTGGAGTATTTAGTTACCTAATGATTTGTAAAAGCGACCCCTACTTTTGTCTCCGTAGAGGCTGGGTGAAGATTATGGTTTCTGAGTAGTTGCTGCTTTTACATTCTTGTTATGTGCCATCGGGTTGCTTATAGCGACCCTATAGATTGCACATTTTAAAGGGATCTGTGTGTATTTGGTTCATATCATATCAATGTATCTTCTTGTTCCTGATCTTTTCATCTAGTCTGGACGATCAGAGTCTCCGTCCTCCCAGTTTCTGATGTGGTTGGTTGGGAACCATCACCTGGAGTGCTTGGAGTAGCCCCAGTTTGTAGAACCCTCTTTACCACAGAGCAAGTCCTGCCTGATTTCTCAGCCCCACCCCATTCCTACCTACATCACAGCTACCAGGGAAGTGGAAGAACCTGTGTTTCTAACAAGAGTTCCTTGGGAATCTTTACTAAGGAATCTGTGGAGAACCTTGCATGCATTATTTCTTTGAAACATGTTAAATGGGGCATCAGTGAATGATCTTAAACTCGTTGAGAGTTGGAGGATGAGACATTTGAGAAGTTGGTGACTCACCCAGGTTGCCAGTGAGGGGGAGCGGTTGTTGTTAAGGCCTCCCAGCTGACCCTCCAGGGGCTTTTCAGAGGCAGTAAATTATGTGGAGAGATTAACCTGTTTCTTTAGAGCAGCTGATGGATTCAGACCTCATGCTTTTGGGTTGGCAGTACAACTCCTTTCCACTATGCCACCGGAGCTCATGGTGGGGGGTGAGGGTAGGGACTGGGGAGTGGTCTGGTTCTCACTGGTCTTGCCTTCACGGTACTGTGGTTGAGTGATTTGGGGGAGGGAGAAAGCCAGTGTTTATTAGGACTCAACAGGTGTGTTAAATATTTGAGGTTTGTATGCAGATGACAGTATTTGATCAGAAAAAATTGGCGTAGAAACAAAAGTTGAGGTAGAAGAATGAGAGCTGCATTGTAGTGGACTGGGGGGAGATTGTATAATAACGAAAGTTGAGTTTTTTTACTTTTCAAAGAGAGAAACCGACTGGGGGTAGGAGTGTGCAGGGAGGAAAATGGTGCAACAGTGAATGAATAGAAATTTTAAAGCTCTATAAACTTTCATGAAAATGGCAAAAAAATTGAGGTAGCTAAATCACATGAAAAAGAAAAAAAGTCTTTGGACAGCCGTTGTATGAAGTTAAATACTCCATACTTAACTGCAGAGAGAAAATAAATGGTCTTGAAAGATGATTGCCTTGAAGATGATTTTTTTAGAGAGAGAGAATTTTGAACCATCTCTCAAGATTTCTCAGATAGCTGGGTAAAAGACACTGAGTCCATCAGTAGGAAAGGGAGCACATGAGATGTTGACTGAACAACAAAAATGGTACTACTGAGTTGATTTCAACTCTGGATAACTGGAAGTGTGTTGCGGAATGAGACAGCTCAGGTTATTTTCTTGGCTGTATGTGATCTCTGTGAAAGCACATCACCAGGCTATCCTGCTCAGTGACTCTCAACCATCAACTTTTAGGTTACAGCTGATTGTAAACTACTTGTGTCAATATAAAATGTTTGCTTTTTATAGTGAAAATCCAAAAAAGACATCTTTGTGGTTAAATAGGAAAATGCCTATTACATGAGCATTTAGGTAATTACATGAGACTTTAGAGCATTTTTTTACCTGGTCTCTGAAAGTAAACACCTGCAATTAATAGAAAGCATGAAGTATTTCTTATATATGCTATTTAGTAGGTCTGTTTTGACTTCTTGTCATACTAAAAGAAGTATGTGGAAGAGGGACATTAGAGACACATGAAAAAGCCTAGTTCATCCAGTTCTGATGTAATAATAGACCTGAAGTGCTACCAAGAATTTGCATTTCAGTAAGTGCCGAAGCTGAATAGTCATTCCATGGACTGACCAAAGAATAAGTAGATATGTCTTGGAGAAAGTGCAGCCAGAGTGCTCCTTGGAGATAAAGATGGCAAAGCATCATCTCACATGCGTTGGACATATTGCTAGGAGAGGCTATTTCTCGGAAAGGGACATTAATGCTTGGAAAGGTGGAGAGTCGACAAAAGAAGAAAACCCTCACTGAGATGGATTGACACAGTGACTTCAGCAAAGGGCAGAAATGAAGAGGCTGGCCCAGGATAGGACAGGGTTCATAGGGTCATCATGAGTTGTACACAACTCAAATGCACCTAATAACAATAACGTAGACAGTGGGCTCTGGTGGTATAATGTGGAGAGAATTTTGCTTACTCTAATGTGGTGCCTCTCTCGTTCAAATCCTCAAGCCACTCTCAGGGTGAGCAGTCTCTCTTTATGTAATTCACAGCCTCCAAAAACCCTCCAGAGGGTCAGCTATGAGTTGGTTCCAACCCAGCTGTTGTAGATTAGATGGTAGCACACACAATAATGAAGTTCTGAGCTGCTGACATAAAGGTATGTAGTCAAACAAACTGTGGCTGACTCTGAGAAGAATGGGAATCCCAGAACACTTGATCGTTCTAATGCGAAACTTATACTTGGACCAGGAGGCAGTCGT
>NW_006399781.1:7557714-7583273 GCF_000299155.1 Elephantulus edwardii | reverse complement strand
CCTCTATGAGGTGGATTGATTCAGTGACTGGGATAATTGGGATGGGAGTGTCAGAGACAGTGCGATTGGCACAGGACAGAGCGGAGTTTAGGGCTATTGTACATAGGGTCGCTATGAGTCGCAGGCGACTCGACGGCACATAACAACAACAGTCAAACTCCCAAGCCACGCTGAGGAAGATGTGGCAGTCTCTTTTACAGCCTTGGGAACCTACTCTGTAGAGTCTCTGAGTTGGAATGACTTGCTGGCATTGGGTTGTTTTAAGTGGCTAGTAATACAGGGATCTGCACATTGGGGCCTATTAGCGAAGAACAATTTTTTTAATTTTTTGTCATTACATTCTTTTAAAGGGTTTTAAAAAGGCAAATAAAACCAACATATGACAGAGATTTTAAGTGGTCTATGAAGCCTAAAATATTTACTAGCTGGCCCTCTCCAGAAAAAGAAAATTTCATATAGGTTTTCCGCTTATTTTTTTTTCCCGTTTGCATTGTGATTCATACGAATATTCCCATGCATTGTGTTTTAAAAATTAATCACCATTGATTGGTGCCCTCTGTTACCCTGTCTTTTCAGATCCCCACTGGATCTTTCCTAATTCCTTTACCCCCTCTCTCCACACAGTCATATAGACTCTTCAGAAATTTTACTATTACCACATTTCTCACAGCACATCTGAAAAACATGGGTTAGGATTAAAAGTAGAATTTGCATAATTTTTCAATTGTATAAAACTATCCAAGAGAATGGGAGCTCTGATAAAATCCAGAAAAGAAGCTGTGCTGTAATCCCAAAGGCATATGGTTTTAATCCACCAGCTGCTCCCTGAAAGAAAGATGAGCAGTCCTTCCATCTGATATACTGCCTCTGAAAACCAACTGGAGGGTCAGCTATGGGTTGGTTCAGACTCAACAGCACACAAGAAGAAGAACATCCAAGGGAACAAAGCAGTTATGTGGCTTAGATTTTTAAAATTGGCCATCTTAATATAGGTATGATACTTGAAAACTAAGTAAACCAAGTATATTATTTTCCCTCTTTAACTATCTGTCAGCTCCAGCTGGGTTTGAAGAAGGTAATTTTTCTAGTGCAAAATTTTTCATAGTTTTTGTAGAATCCTTCCATCATCCCGTACATCTGTTTTGTTTTCAGTGGTGTGAATCTTTGTGTTCTTGGACATATCCTGTATCTACTTGAACAGTAGACCATGTCTGTTCAAACTGTTAAGATCTTTTATTTCCATCACACAAATCTTGAAGACCTAAATGCTGATTTGTACATTTAACATCTTTCCAAGGTCTCTAAAAACAAATCAATCCATGAAGTTGTATCATCTCACCTTTTAGTCAGCAAACTGAGGAGTGTGACTTTTTCTTTTAAAAGTTATGGAATCCTATTTAAAAATACCATGGCTAGTTGGTAAGTCAGATTCATAAGCTCTTCACACTAGATATTGTAGACTGCTTTTATAAATTTCCACTTGTTATTAGGTGCCCTCAAGTCAAATATGTCTCCTAGTGACCCTGTGAACAAAAGATCTGAACCTAGTCCTGTCCTGTGCCATCCTTACACTTCCTGACGTACAAGAGCTCATTGCAGCAGTCACAGTGTGTCAGTCCACCTGGTTTAGGGTCTTCCTCTTCTTCGCCAACCCTCCTCTTTTTCTAACATCATGTCCTCCTCCAAGGAGGCACTTCCTAGCAACATGTCCAAAGTATATGAGGCAAAGCCTCATCATTCTTGCCTCCAAAGAGCACTCCAGCTGCACCGTCTCCAAGAAATATCTATTCATTCTCTTGGCCGTCCATGGGATGTTCAGTACTCTTTTCCAACATCACAGCTCAGAGGCATCAGTTCTTTTTCTGTCATCCTTATTCATTGTGCAGGTCTCAGATATATACCTAATAATCGGAAAAACTATGGCCTGGATCAAATCTCCACAGGTTTTAAGCTTAAGAACCCAAGCAGCAGAACTCAAATGCAGCTCTTTCATGAAGTTAAATAGAAGCATTAAGTTACCACCTTTGCTTCCCCATTCATGCTACTGTGCTGTTTTACTTTCTGCTTCCTAAATCATCTTGTGTAAGTCTTATGCCATTTAATGTTACATTTTCTCTAGTAGAGCTAAAAAACCTGATACTATGTTTAAGATCTCAGACATTTGCTGCTATAAACATTTACCAGACTTTTCTGGATTTATAAAATAAAATCTCCCTGAGAGGGTGATGTACCTCCTCACAAAATTGCTGGTAAGTGTACCTGTAAACGCATTCTTGTTCCCCAAGCGTTTTGGAAACTTAAAACCAATTTTTTAGTTTGTGGCTAAGTGTATACCCAGTGAAACATAACACAGTTTCAATGTGTACCATTTGGTGATATTGGTAACATTCTTTGAGTTGTATGGTGATGCTCAGCCTCCTTTATGGTGTTGCTCATTGCCTGTAAACATAAACTTACTGCCCCCTTAAAGCACCTCTCTGATCTGATCTTTCAAGTTACTGTTGTAACTTGATTTTATATAACTAAATCTTTAAAAAGTGTGATTCTACCCTGCATTGAAAAACAAGGAACTCATGCAATATTATTCAAAATGGGTGGCCCTGGAGTACATTATGCCTAGTGAATTATCTGTCACAAAAAGACAAATAGGGCATGGTGCCACTGTTATAAAACAGGACTGACATCAAGGTTGGAGTGAGACTGAGAAAGATGGGTTCAATAATGTATACTGCATTGAAACATGAGGGAGAAAACTGTTTAAAAGGGATATGTGATTAGGTATTTTTGTCATGACAGGAGTCCAGAGCGAAGGCTACATGGTGGAGTGGACTTGGGGGAGGGATTGTAAAATAATGAAAGAATTTTTCTTTCACTTTTCCAAGAGGGTAGTGTACTAGGGGGGAGGGCTGGGAGGGGAGAAAAGTGCAACAATGAATGAATGGAAATACAAAGTCTGTAAATTTTCATTGGAATTAATAATAAATTTTTTTAAAAAGGATAAAAAAATGTGATTCTACAGGTAGATATTTTTTAACTTGCAAAACTAAAATAATTGGAAGCAAGAGTGACATCCGCTTCCTAAACAACATGCCTCTGGAAACTCTATGGATAAATGACGATAGTTCTAGAAAAGTTTCAGGCCTTTTGTTCAAAGGGTTCCTGTGAGTGGTGCTTCACTTGACAGCAGTCAACAACAAAAAACTAAACTGAGTCTTTGACTCAGTTACTGGGGTAATGGGGGCAGGTGTGTCAGAGACAGTAAGGTTGTTTCAAGATAGAGCAGGGTTCAGAGCTGTTGTACATGAGGTTGCTATGAGTCTAAAGTGACTTGATGGCACGTAACAACAACAAACTAAGTTATTATCTGGTTTTAGGAAAACTTCAGGGATATTTAATGATTATCTCAGAGTGATAGGTCAAGCATTCAGCCTTTATGGCTCCAGGAAGTCTAGAATCAGTGAGAATTTTAAATTCTGTTCTGTATTTCCCCTCCTTTTGATCTAGATTCTTCTTTCAAATCTTTGATTAAAATGTTCATTAAGGGTCAGTAGCAGGCACCATTGAGTTGGCAGAGATTCCCCAGTAAGTAGGCAAGTAGGCAAGTACAAGCTTAGTTGTGCTTTTTTACTAACCTGTAGAAGCACTTTCATGTAGGTTTCACTGCATCAGCCACAGGCTTACTACTAATCTGTAGTGCTTACTATGTATACTGTCCTGAGTAGGGACTGGGAATTAGAAAAAAAGACTGATTCTCTAGGAGCCCTAGAAGCACAGCAAATTAAATGTTGGGCTGAAAACCACAAGTCTGAAAATCTGATCCCTCCAGCCACCCATTGGGAAAAAGATGAGGTAGTGTCCTCTGTGATTTATAGACTCTGGAAACCCACTGGAGGGTCCACTGGGAGTCATTTCTCACTTGAGGGCAATGAATGAGGGAGTGAGGATTAGCTCTGTTGGAGCTTTTGCACTGAAGGGTTTTGTTATTACTTAGTTGGATAGGAGTTCTTTGTCTATAACAAACTTTTCTAGTTTAACTTGCTGTTCAGTGGATTGCATACTTGTTTAGAAATAGGGAGTTCAGTGCTAGTTCCTTACTATTCACAGTGTAGGTTATAGACTACCAGCATTGGCTTTGAAAGGCTAGATAGAAAATATTTAGGGGGGGAAGATAATTTTTATAATTAATTAAAAATACAAAACCACTTTAGGGCCCCTTTAAAATTGTGAAAAACCATTTTTAGCTGGAGGATCAGACTCAGTCCTTGGGCCATAGTTTGTCAACCTCTGATCTAGGAGTTTGTTGGAAAAGTAGAATTTCAAACATTATAATATACTAGAATTTAAAAATTATAATCTGATTTAACAAGATTCCCAGGTAATTTGTATGTACACTAAAGATTTCCCCAAACCAGTAGTAGAGTTCAGGGAACTCTGGTGACATTGTGGTTAAGATATTAGCTGCTAACTAAGAAGTTGATGGTTCAAAGCAATCAGCTGCGTCAAGGGAGAAAGATGAGGCGGTCAGCTTTTGTCAAAATTTGTTGTTAGGTGCAGTCAGGTCCTTGCTGACTCAGCGACATCTTGTACAGCAGTACATGTGAATGAAACTTGGACACCCCACCCCAATGACAGCAACTTAATAGGAAATCCCAAGCTGTTTCAGTGTTTGTTGTGTGTCATCCTCTTGTTGCAGTCACTGTGTCAGTCCCAGTGAGGGTCTTCCTGCCGTTGGCTGAGTGTCCGACAGCATGCCCAAAGCGTGTGAGGTAAGGTCTCACCATGCTTGCTTTTCTTTTTTATTGTGATTTGAGAGAGAGGTTACAAAGCAGATAACCTTTCCGTTGAAGCATTCATACTCATTTTGTTTTGGAACAATAATTACAGTACCCACAATGCAGCTGCACCTTTTTCTTCTTCCTCCCTGTGATTTTTCATTTCCTCAGCGTTGTTCTGAGGAGCGTACTGACTGCATCTCTTTAAGGCATGCTCATTCATTCATTGCAGCATTTCCTGATATATTTATTATTGCTTTCCAGCACCACAGTTCAAAGGCGATTTCTTTGATTTTTTCTTAGTCACTGTCCAACTTTAACTTGCATTAGAAGTGATCGAAAATACTGTGGCCTGACTGGTGCACATAGATCTTCAGTGGCATCTTTCACCTGTAGCACTTTAAAGGGGTCCTTAATTACAGTGCAGTTTGCTTTCTTCAGTTGTGTTTTCCATGGAGGTTACTCTTGGATCCAAGTAAAAGGAAGCCTGTGACAAGTCCAATCTCTTCTCCTTTTATCATGGTGTTGCTTGTTGGTCCAGTTAGGAGAGTTGTTTTTACTGGTGACTTAGTGGGAAGAAGCTGCACTGCAATCCTGAAGGCATGTGGTTCAAATCCACAAGCTGCTCCATGGGATAAAGATGGACAGTCTCCTCCCATGTGATTAACTGCTTCTGAAAACCCACTGGAGGGTCAACTTTGAGTCAGTGGTACACAACAACAACAGTCCATACTGAAGACTGTTTTTGAACTTCATCAATAGTGCTTGGATACCCTGTGGACCATTTTAGTCTGGTCTGTAGGTTTGTGAGTTATAATTGACTCAGTGGCAATGGATTTGAGGTTTTTGGTTTGGGTTCAGGTTTAGTTTTTTAAGTTTTGTGTTAGAACTCTACCCTGGCTGTAATAAGAATCATGTGGGAGCTCTTTAATGTTGGATGCCTATGTCACACTCCTGGAGATTAGAACTTTAATTAGTATGAAGTGGGCATGTATGGTATTTTTTTAAAGCTCCTGAGCAATGCTGTTATATAGCCAGGATTGAAAACTACTGCCACAGCCACAGTTTGGCACCACTCTTCTCATCCAGAGTGGGAGTTATTTCCTACCCACTGAAGCAGAACTGTCCTGACTTGTTTTGACCAGTAGTGTTTGTGGCAGAAGTAATGTGTGGCGTCCAGATCAGATCAAGAGGTCTGGCAGGTTTCACCTTTGCCCTCTTGGATCATTCCACTGTCATGGTAAGAACTCCCTGCCAGATTACTCCCTGAGGCTGTGTAAGAAAGATACCTGGCCTAGCTGACAGCCAACACAAAGGCTTCAGATAATAGGACTAATGCCATCTCAGACACTCCATTTCCTACAGGAGGGACTTCAGGGAGTCCAGGGAAAGCTGAGCACAGATGTTCAAACATGTTGTGAGGCACCCACCGTGTGACACATACGACTCGTGGTGACCCTATGAACAATAGATCAGAACCTTGCCCTACCCTGTGCCATACAAAATGAGAGAATAATATATTTGATAAATTTTGTTTTTTAGTAATAAAGGAAATAATTGGAAAGCTGCTGCCAAATCAGAATCTATTGACGAAAGAAGAAATTATGCTGCCTTCACCATTATATTTTCATTGCTATTTGAATGATAACTTACAAATGGATTTTCAATTCAACCATTCATACACATTTTGATTTATACTGTTAAGTACGGTACGGTGTCACCATTCTTTTTGCCACCAAAACTGATGTGTCATTCCTGCCTTCTTCCTTTTGTTGTTGTTGAATGCCTTCAAGTTCAGCACCACTCATAGTGACCCTATCAACAAAAGGCCTGAAGCCCTTCTACAACTATCGACATTTATCAAAGCTTATAGAGTCTCCAGAAGCATGTTGTTTAGGAAGTGGATGCCACTCCTTCCAAGCCTTCTCCCTACTAGATTTCAAATTCAAAGCTATTGTAGTCATTCATTTTATTTGATTAGATGACAGCAAAGAGAACTGGGAAGGAGGGAAGGCAATTTTAGTTTTCATTACCTGCAGCACATGAAGGTACACAACTACATATTGAGTGAGCTGGCACAGTTCTATCCAACATGGTCCATGTGCCTAACTGTGATGTTACAAAGTGCCTTCTTGGGGGAGATGTGTTTAGAAAATACATATATTCTCACACACCCCTACACGCTGTATCTGATAGTTCAGAAATTGACTTGAAGCAGGCATGATGTTTAACATGCAGTTGATGTCCTCAACCCCACATTTGTTTCTGGTGAAAAAAAATTTTTTTTTTAACTCTTGTAATTTGGGTGAAAATTTTCAGAGCGGATTGATTTCTTTCCTTCCTGACAATTCACTCACATTTTGATTCCTGACATGGAAGTGTAGCAGCACTCTTTCTAGTTCCTCTTGTGTTTACGGTTTCCATTTTTCCTTCTTCCTATCCCTTCCTACTCTCCGAACTTTGTCCTTGAGTGCATGCTGTCCTTTTGGTCTCATGTGGTTCGTTGCTGTAAGAAGTGTATACTACCTACCATGGTGTTACTGTTCATCTTATAGACCTCTCTGTTGTTGACTGTTCATGAAGTTTCTGCTAACCAGTTATTTTTAGAATTAAATTGTTATCCTTCTTCCTAATCTTTCTTAGTCTGGAAACTCCACTGAAACATATCCACCTAGGGTGATCCTGCTAGTATTTGAAATGCCAGTGACAACAGCTTCCACCTTTATAACAACGTGCGAGCCATCCTGATACACCTGCCAGGTGGATAGTGGTTTAAGTCAGGAAGGGTGTGAGCCAGGGTTTTTTTCATCATGCTAATTTAATCTGTGTGCCAAGCAAGTAGTCTGAGAAACTAGACTTTATGAAAAAGAATGCAGCTGGCATCAGGATTGGAGGCAGATTCATTAACACATTTTAATATATATGTATATTATACAACCTTATTTGCTGAAAGCAAAGGACTTGAAGTTAATGGTGAACATCAAAGACTTCAGCCTTTACTATGGATTATACTTGAACATTTAAACATAAAAAACCTTTCAAAAAAAGGCAGCCACAGATCTTCACAACTGGACTAGTGAGTAACCTGATAATAAATGGAGAGAAGATTGAAATGACCATGGTTTTCGTTTTACGTGTATCCACAATCAACACCCATGGAGGTGCAGTCAAGAAATCAGATGATGCCTTGCCCTGGGCTGATCTGCCGCAAAGGACTTCTTTTTTTTTTTTTTAATTTAAATTGATTATTAAATTCAGTAAAAATTTACAGAGACTTTGGATTTCTCTTCATTGTTGCACTTTTCTCCCCTCCCAAGCCTCCCCACTAGTACACTAACTACCCTCTTGGAAAAGTAAAAGAAAAATTCTTTCATTGTTTTACAAACCCTCCCCCAGGTCCACTCCACCATGTAGCCTTCGCTCCAGACTCCTGTCATGACAAAAATACCTAATCACATATCCCTTTTAAACAGTTTTCTCCCTTATCTGTTTCAGTGCAGTATACATCATTGAACCCATCTTTCTCAGTCTCTCCCCAACCCTGAGGTCAGTCTTGTTTTACAACAGTGGCACCGTGAAGTATTTGTCCTTTTATGACTGAGATATTTCAGTCAGCATAATGTCCTCCAGAGTCACCCATTTTGAATAATATTGCATGAGTTCCTTGTTTTTCAATGCAGTGTAGGATTCCACAGCTTCTTTATCCATTCGTTTGTGGATGGGCACTTAGGTTGTTTCCAATTCGTTGCTATTGTGAACAAAGCCACAATAAACATGGGTGTGCATATATCTGGTCTCTTTGGAGTATATTCCCAGTAGTGGAGTTGCTGGGTCAAATGGTATCTCTATTTGCAACTTTTTGAGAGATTGCCATACGGCCTTCCACAGTGGTTGCACTATTTTACACTCCCACCAACAATGAATAATGGTTCCAGTTTCTCCACAGCCTTGCCAGCATTTGTTGCTCGCTGTTCTGTTAAATTTTGCTATTCTGTCTGGGGTGAGATGATATCTCATAGTTGTTTTGATTTGCATCTCTTTTAGAGCTAGGGATTTTGAACATTTCTTCATGTGCTTGTTGGTCATCTGAATGTCTTCTTTGGTGAAGTGTCTATTCATATCCTTTGTCCATTTTTCTCTTGGATTATTTACCTTTATCTTGTCATGGTTGCAAAGGACTTCTTTAAAGTATTATAGAGCAAGTATGTTACTTTGAGAACAAAGGCATGCCAGACCCTAGCTGTATTTTCATTTGCCTCACATTCATGTGAAAGCTGGACTGTGAATAAGGAAGACTGAATAATTAATAAAGAATAATTAGGGTGTTGGTACAAAATACTGAGTACACTAATAGATTGCCAGGTCTCTTAACTCATTGCTGACAAGTTGAAATTGCCTGATAAGTGACCTTCCAGGGGGGGTTTAGAGGCTGTAAATTGTACAGGGGATTGCCCACATTTCTTCTGCGGCTAGTAGATTTGGTGACTTGGCCACCAGATCGCTTGAGTTGCCAGAAGAATAAACAGATCAGTCTTGGGAAAAGTGCAACCAGAATGCTTCCTAGAAGTGAGGGTGGGAGAGCTCTGGTGGCCTACTGGCAAGAAGCTGCATTGCAATCCCAGAGGTACGTGGTTTGAATCCACCAGATGCTTTGCTAAAGAAGGAAGGGCAGTCTCCGCCCATACCAGTCAGATTTGATTTGACAATGCACACACAAAAAATAATATTTTTTAAAATGTAATAAAAGACAGGGTGGTGAGATTTTTATGTCATGTATTTTGGGTATGCTATTAAGAGGGGCTGGTCATTCTTGGTAAAGTAGAGGTTTAGTGAAAAAGAAGACTCAGTGCAATAGATTGACACAATGTCTGCACCATTGAGGACTGTACAGAACCCAGCAGTGTTTCATTCTATTATATAAAGAGTGTTTCAAACCAACAGGAGTTGTTTGAAAGAAGGTTGAACCATAGGATTCTAAGCTCAAATGAAAGCTGTATAAATAGCCAACATGGGGGTTTCAACTTCTGACCTCTAAAAAGGGAAAAATCTCCATTAACAACTTCAACAGCACGAAGCAAATTCCTCTGAGGTCTCTCATGCACCCATGCTCCCACAGCACTTTCTGTCAATTCTCCCACCAGCTGTCCTTCCCACGACCTTCACAACTCCCATCGCTAGGTGGCCTCGCAGAACTCACAAACTGTATTGTCAATTATGGAGTTTATTGGGGAAGTGACAGGTTACAGTTCAGGTTGGAAACACTCAAAATAACAATTCTTTAACCAAGACAGCTTCTCCAGCATTCTTGTAGGCAGGCCTACCTCTAACCAGCTTTGTGGCTATAGGCCCTGCCTGGAGGCTCCTGGCCAGTGTTACAAAGTTCTTTGAATTCTGCTGATTACGTTCCTCCCCTACTAGTAACTAGGTTAAGGAAGCAGATCGAGTTCAGTTCTGGATCACACCAGTCTCTGGTTTTCCACCACCTCTGCTGTTCCTGCTGCATCTGGTCTTGATCTCAGTCTTTTATAGGAACCTCTGGCCCAAAGGACATGCTGCATTCTCTACTGCTACTTTCTTGATGGTAGCAAGATTTTAGTTTTCTACTCCTAAATCTCCTTGATTTAAATCTAGCAGCATGACAAAACAGACCCTTGTTAATAGAGCATTATTTGAATGTTACCACTTTGAGTGTTACCACCTAAAAGGTGCTATTTGCTTCATTTAAGTTATTAACAAGTTACCCAGTGCCATTGGTGGAGCCACATACACCTCACATTTGTATAGTTCTATCTCTCCATGTGTTGAAAGCCAAAGCCAGTAGCTGGGGAAAACATGTTGCATAACCAGCTATAGCACAACGGTGTCTTAAGGGCAGTAGGCTCACAGGATGTGCCTTTATCAAACCAGGAAGCCTAGTCTTTTTCTGATTTTGAGTTTTGTACCACATTTTCTCCTGCTCTATCTGAAATCTAATGTGATTAAGAGGGTCAGCAAAGATTGGGCACCATCTAATTCTTCTCTTTTCAGCGTTATGGAGGCTGGAGTTCATATGGTCCATGCCTTTGAGCTGTGATGCTGGAGAAGAGTATTGAGAATACCGTGGACTGCTAGGAAAACAAACAGATTCATCTTGGAAAGGATTAAACCGGGTGGCTCCTTGGAGGCAAGGATTCTGAGGCTCCGTCTAACATACTTTGGACATGTGAGGAGAGACTGGTCCTTAGAGAGGGACATCATGCTTGGGAGTGTGGAGGGATGGCACAGGAGAGGAAGGCCCTCTATGAGGTGGATTGATTCAGTGACTGGGATAATTGGGATGGGAGTGTCCGAGACAGTGCGATTGGCACAGGACAGAGCGGAGTTTAGGGCTGTTGTACATAGGGTCGCTGTGAGTCGCAAGCGACTCGACGGCACGTAACAACAACAACATTAGTCTTTTGGAGTAATTGTGTATGTTTTTTATTTTTTTCATGCTTCTTTGTGTCAATGATGAGAGACCAATAGTTATACCATAGAAAGGCACTCATAGTTCCCCGGTGGTCCCATGGATCTGCCTCTGGCTTCAGCAGTGTTTGGACGGAACAGACCCGGTGACTCCCCTATTCTAGCCTCCAGCTACCCTCCACCTTCATCTCTAGGCGTAACCTTGGGACCATCTTAGCTATTTCCTATTTTTAGGACCAGCTAACACCGTTTTTTTTGTTAACCCCCAAAACCTTGATCAACCTTGATGAGCTCTCAGATCTGTCAGAATTATTCTGCTGAAGCAGAGACTGGTGTCAACCGTCTGGTCAACCTGCACATGCGGGCCTCTTACACCTACCTCTCTCTGGGTTTTTATTTTGACCACGATGATGTGGCCTTGGAAGGCATGGGACACTTCTTCCGTGAGTTAGTGAAGGAGAAGCGCGAGGGTGCCAAGGATCTCTTGAAGCTGCAAAACCAGCACAGCAGCCGTGTCCTCGTCCGAGATATCTGGAAGCCATCCCAGGATGAGTAGGGTAAAACCCTGGACGCCATGCAAGCAGTGCTGGCCTTGGAGAAGAACCTAAACCAGGCCCCTCTGTATCTGCATGCCTTGGGCTCTGCCCACTCTGACCCCCATCTCTGTGACTTTCTGGAAAACCTCTTCCTGGATGAGGAAATGAAACTGCTGAAGAAGATGGGAGACCATTTGACCAACATTAGAAGACTGAGTGGCCCCAAGGCTGGGCTGGGTGAGTAACTTTTTGAGCATCTCACCTTCAAGCATGACTAGGGACCTGCAGGGACCTTTAGGAGGGACCTCTGCGTCCCCCTGCCATCTGCAGCAAGCTTCTCTTTCCCACCCTGATGTAGAATCTATCCACCCAGAAGCCCCTTGCCCAAGCCTTGGACCAAATGAAACAATAAAGCTTTTTGCAACAGCTGGGAAAAAAAGGCACTCATGAGCTTTTAAGACCCCGGTTACTCTGCACCAAAGTGGGATGTAGAACATTATCTTTGTGAATTGTGTTATACCGGTTGACTTTTAACATCTTTCATGACTATAATCCTGTGCCTCTGAACTCCAGAGGTGTTTCTCTCAGGGTGTTTTGTGATGGCTAAGAAATTTTCATTATTTTGCTCACTATAGACTCTGTTGTTATGTGCTGGCAAGCCACCTGCAACTCATAGTGACTCTGTATGCTCTGTGATGTTCATGGGTATATTTGCAGCACATACATATGGAGAAATTTTCTCTGACAGACCTATGTATATTTGTGCGTGTAGTCACATTTGTCTTGCTACTGCTGTTGAGCTTGCATCTCTGTGTATTTCTCTAAAGAAATTGTTATTATTACTGTGATTGTGTGATATTTGTGTAGTTTTCAAAGTAGGTAATTATTCTTTCATCATGTCCAGATTCTCTAACCTGGTGTATCTGTCTACCATTCTAGACATTGTGCTTCAGAGCTCAAGAGTGATCAGATTGTCTTTGATCAGGTCTCTGTAAGCTTTTGGAAATACAAAGGAGTCTTATCTTTTACATTTCTTGGTCTAATAGGAAAGACGTGATTTTAGAACTCCACGCTACTGGATTATAACTTGTGATCTTTATTTTACTGTATTCCCTATACTTTTGTTTTGACCCCAAGTAATCTCAGGAGTAGATTTAAGGCCTTGAACACTAATGAAACAGAGGAGCTGTGGGAAGATAGTAAGGATATTGTTCATGAAAAAAGCAGAATGTCATTACAAAGAAGACCAAAATGGATGTCAGAAGAGACTCTTGAATATTGAACTAGAGAACTGAGAAGCCGAAGCAAAGGGAAGAGATCAAGTTAAGGAGCTGAATAGAAGATTTCAAAAGGCAGCTCGGGAAGACCAGGCAAAGTATTATATTGAAGTATTATAGCAAATGAGCAAGGAGCTGGAGTCAGAAAATCAAAAGGGCCTAATTTGCTCAGCATTTCTTAAGCTGAAGGAACTGAAGAACACATTTAAGCTGTGAGTTGCAGTGCTTAAGGATGATTTGGGCAGAATATTGAATGATTTGGGAAGCATTAAAAGAATATGGAAGGAGTATACAGAGTCTCATTGTACTAAAAAGAAGTGGTAGTGGTGATAGAGGAGGAAGTTCAGGCTACTCTGAAGGACTTGGCAAAAAAGTAAAGCCTCAGGAATCGATGGAATGCCAGTTGACGTATTTCAGCAAACAGATGCTGCCCTGAATGTGCTCACCAAGTTGTGCCAAAAAATCTGGAGGACAACTGCTTGGCCAACTAACTGGAAGAGATTGATATATATTTCCATTTTTTTAAAAAAAGGTGTCCCGACAGAGTGTGGAAATTATCAAACAATATCGCTAATATCACACACTAGCAAAATTCTTCTGAAGATTATCCAGAAATGACTGAAATAGTACACTGACAGAGAACTACCAGAAATACAAGCTGGGTTTAGAAGGGGTCATGGCACTAGAGACATTGCAAGATAGATCTTGGCAGAGAGTACCAGAGAGATGTCTATCTGTGTTTCATTGACTATACAGAGACATTTGACTGTGTGGATCACAATTGTGGCTAACCTTGAGGAAAATGGGAATCCCAGAACACTTGATTGGGCTTATTTGAAACCTACTTGGACCAGGAAGCAGCCCTCGGAACAGAGCAGGAAAACACTGCATGGTTCAAAATTGGGAAGGGTGTACGCCAGGGATGCATCCTGTCTCCGCGCCTTTTCAGTCTATATGCAGAACACATCATTGAGGAAGCAGGGCTTTATGAGGAGGAATGTGGCATCAGGATTGGAGGAAGACTCATCAACAACAACCTGTGTTACACTGATGACACAACCTTGCTTGCTGAAACTGAAGAAGACCTTAAGTGTTTGCTGCAGAAGGTCAAAGGACTGTAGTCTGCCCTATGGATTGAAGTGTAACATCAAGAAGACGATTCTCACCATTGGGCCGGTTAGCAGTACTGTGATAGATGGAGAAGAGATTCAGGTTGTTAACAATTACAATTTGCTCAGCTCCACAATCAACACCCTTAACACCAGCAGTCAGGAGATCAAAAGACGAATTGCATTGGGAAACTCTGCCAGGGACCTCTCCAGAGTGCAGAAAAGCAATGCTATCATTCTAGAGACTAAGGTATGCCTAATCCAAGGGCATGGTCTTCTCAGTAACTTGTTATGCTTCAGAGAGTTAGACAATGACTAAGGATGATAGAAGAAAAATTGATGCCTTCAAATTGCAGTGCTGGAGAAGAGTCTTGAACATACCATGGACTGCCAAGAAGAAACAGTTCTTTCTTGGAGAAGGTGAAGCCAAATTTCTCCTTGAAGGCTAGGATTTTGAAGCTTCGTCTCATATATTTAGGGCATGTGACCAGGAGGGATTGGTCCTTGGAGAAGGACACCACACTTAGAAGGGTGAAGGGACAGCACAGGAAAGGAAGATCCCTGATGAGATGAATTGATACAGTAACTGAGGCAATGGGGTTAGTGTGTTGTAATTAGTTGAGACTGTCTCAGGATAGGGCAGGTTTTAGAGCTGCTGTACATGGGGTCGCAGTGGGTCACAGGCGTCACGGGTGACTCGACAGCACATAACAATGACAATATCTTAATTGTTTCTTTATTTGGTAGGCTGAGCTCTGAGTTACTTTTGCATATTTAATAAGTCAATATCTGTTATGCAGGATTAGTATCGACCTCTTTACACATTATGCAATTTGGGAATGTCTTTGTAAGTAAGCTGATGGCTGTTTAAATCAAGTGGATCCTGATTTAACATAAGGGAATTGGGGACAGGTAGCTAGTTTACTTTCTCATCCCTGCTGTCCAGTCTGACTCATAACGACCTTCTGTCGAATGTATGATGCTGTTCAATTTTATGAAAGGAGACTTCTAATCTTTCTCTCCTGGAGGAGTTGGTAGATTCAAACCACCAACCCTTGAATTGGCCTCCCAAAAGTTGCTCATTATGCCACGATTTTTTTTTCTTTTTCATTTTCTCTGGTTCAGAGATGTCAAGGCTAGTATCTAAATCCCCAAACCTTTCTTTTGCCTTTTGAGTTCTAGGCATAGCGTTTGCTGTTTATGTCAGAAAGGCTGGGGAGAGATAACATCAGTAGTAGGTCCATTTGTTTCAGGTAAACAAAACCTTTCTAAGAAGCTCCTGAAAAATTGGCAAGTCTCATTTGGCCAGAACTCTATGTAACATGACCAGCCCCATCCATAAGGGAGATTGGAGAAGTGATTCTATCTCTCTTCCCTAGACTCCAGAAGGAGCCCTAGTTCTGTAGTCAATAAAACATTGGTGTAAATAAAAGGTCAGTGGTTCAAACCCACAGCCACTCTGAGGTGAAAAAATGTGACCTGTCTGCTTTCATAAAGATCATAGCAGGGGAACCCCAAGGGGCAGTTAACACTGTCCTTAAGGTTGGGTGAGAGTTGGAATCTGCTCAGGGCAGTGGGTTTGGTATGGATAGTTTGATAACGACTACAGAAAGTAGGCAACAGAAAAGGCTTGGAGATAGATTAGATTCAGTATTAGCTTACAGTGTGCACCAAAGGATATTCAGAAAGCTATTAACAGGGAGCTCAGAGTAATTTAGGGCAATGTTAGCACTGCTTGAATAAGTGAATTGCTTTAAAATAGATTACTTTGAAAAGAA
The DNA here is from genome assembly GCF_000299155.1 of Elephantulus edwardii. Classification (NCBI taxonomy): domain Eukaryota; kingdom Metazoa; phylum Chordata; class Mammalia; order Macroscelidea; family Macroscelididae; genus Elephantulus; species Elephantulus edwardii. Next base: position 7,567,357 of record NW_006399781.1, on the reverse strand, counting down.
TAGAATTTATTTGGAAATATTACTTTATTATCTCCCACTCCTACCCCATAGTATTTCTGAGAATTTGAGCAGAGGAATGGACTTGATTTTAAAGAGAGAGCCTGCATTCTGATCAGATGAGAGTAATAATTATAATAGTTACATTATTTTTCTGAACTGTATTTGTTTCCAAATGCCTTCATATTCTACATCTTTTTTTATGCTAAAAAGAATTTCTCAAAGTATAATTTACATATAGTAAAATGTATAAGTCTTCATTAGGTTAATGGTGTTTCTGAGTTGATTCCAGCTCATTGAAAACCTTTTCTGAGTTGTCATTAAGTGCTGTTGCATCACCTGCAACCCCTAGCAATCCTGTGCACAATAGTTCTGAACCCTGTCTTATCCTGAGCTAATCTCACTCTCTCTGACACATCTACTCCCATTACTCCAGTTACTATGTCAATCCATCTCCTCCAAGGTCTTCCTGTCTTGTACTGTCCCTCCACCCTTTCAAGCATGATGTCCTTGTCCAAGGATGGGTGATCCCTCCTAACAACATGCCCAGAATATGTGAGGTGGAGCTTCAAAATCCTTCTCTCCAAGAAGCAACTTGGTTTTACCCTCTTCAGGGCAGACTTCTTTTGACAGTCCATGGAATGTTCAGAAGTCTTCTCCAGCACCACAACTCAAAGGTACCCATCCTTTTGTCATCCTTAGTCATTGTCCAGCTCTCTGAAGCATAGCAAGTAATTGCAGCCATGGCCTGGATTAGTTGCATCTTAGTCTCTAGACTGACATTGTTGCTCTTTAGCACTCTGGAGAGGTCTCTGAGAGCAGATTTTCCTAATATAATTTGCCTTTTGATTTCCTAACTGCTAGTACCAATAGTGTGAACCAAGCAAGCTGAAATTGTTAATAATCTCAGTCTCCTCTCCATCTGTCCTAGTGCTACCAGTTGGGCCAGTGGTGAGAATCTTTGTCTTCTTGATGTTGAGTTTCAATCCATAATGAAGACTGCAGCCCTTGACCTTCTGCAGCAAATGCTTCAGGTCCTCCTCAGTTTCTGAGTAGATCTGCCCACTGGATTTCCTAGGTTGAAATCATTGCAGGAGTAGATGTCCAATCTTTTTTTCACCCTTGCAGCGCCACTATTGTTGGGTACTGTTGAATAGAACTGACTCATAGTTGACTCTCCAGCAGGTTTCTAGAGGTGATGAATCATACAGGAGGAGATTTCCTATCTTTCTCCCATGGAACAGCTGGTGACTTCAAACAATCTGCCTTTAAGTTGGCAGTGCAGCTCCTTAGCACTAAGCCATCAAAGCTCCCTGCAGACATGCTTCTTGTTACTGCTATCATTGTTGAATCAAGTATGACTCATAGTGACCCTGTGATCTGAGCTCTGTCCTATCCTGCGTCATCCTCATCATCTCTTACATTCTTGAGTCCCTTGCAGCATTTACTGTGTCCGTCCGTCTCATTGAGGGTCTTCTTTATCACCTTCCATCTTTCCAGAATGATGTTCCTTTCCAAGGACTGGCCCCTCCTAAAACATGCCCAAAGGATATGAGACAAAATTTAACCCTCCTTAAGAGCACTCTGGTTGCACTTTCTCTAAGACATATTTCTTTGTTCTTTTGGCAGTCCATGGGATAGTCAGTGCTCTTTCCCCAGTACCATAACACAGAGGCTTCGGTTCTTCAGAGGTGCTTGTGTTGTTATATGCCATTGAGTCATCTGCGACTCAGAGACCCTAAATACAGTAGCACTGAAGCCTAGTAGGATTCAAATTGCTGATCTGTTTAGTTAACAGGTGAGTGCTTGCATCATCGGGGCTCAGTCCATGGACTTTTTTTCTTTCCAAAATGGATTTATTTATTGAAAAATCTCAGGGATTAACATGTATTTGCTGGGAAAAAAACTCCCAAAAAACCCAAACCAATCTCAGCAATCAATGTGATGCCAGATACACTGAAAGCCCCTGTAATGAACACATGCAGGCCCTAGGTGGCCATTCCACGGATTTGGATAATGCATCACTTAAATCAAGATGAGTGTTTTCATCACTACAGAACATTCCCTACTGCCTCTTTCTAGACAGGCCTCACACTAAGCAGACCTGTTTTAATTTTTATCACCACAGATTAATTGTACCCACTCTTCTGGTCATATAACTGTAATCACACATATGTACTCTTGGGTTTGACTTGTTCGGCATATTTTTGGGATTGGTTCAGTATGTATAATGTTTGTTGGATTTTATACTCCATTTTACTTATTTTTACTGCCCCCCCCTTTTAAAATCTAAATAAAATTAACAATCATTCTTCTTGTATTCCTTTTAAGATAATTGGACTACCTCTTTATTAGGGGCTTGGTTTGCTGGAAGGTATACAGCTATACAGCATCACAGAATGGGTCATCTAGTGGGGACACAGGTCATAATTGAGATAAAGTATTCAGGAAGGGTAAGGAGAGACCTCCCTAGATTTGAGGAGCTTGGAAACAGTTCCTGGTAGAAAAGCTACATGAGAATTAGAAGAAGGGGTAGGGGAGAGCCAGAAGAGAAGTATACCAGAATAAAAGAACCAATTTCTCTTGGGCAGAAGCAAGCAGATCACTGGAACTGCAAGGAAGTCGTCGTAGCTGAGAGGCTTTGAGGAGGGAGGTAGCTGATGGACAGTTGCAGCAAGGAAGAGGATAGGACTTATATATACTAAGTATGATATGAAGATCAGGAATTGTGATGACTGCAGGTGAGTTATTTATGTGTTTAATTTAAAGTGAAGGCAGATTGAATGTGACAAGATTGGAAGCAAGAACATATGTCAGGAAATGGTAAGAGTGTTCCAGGCCAGAGGGGTCGATGGCCTAAGCTAAGGAGTTGTATTTGGGATAATGAGATGTGGGCAGATCTGAGAGATGTTAAAATAATACAGGTGTTAGAACTTGGTGGTTAATTGTGCAGAAAGAGTGGATAATGAACAGTAATATAGTTTATTTTGATGATTAGGTCTATGAAAGTAAGGGAATATTTGGAGGATAAGAGCGTGACTTCAGTTTTGAAAGTATTTGAGGTCAAGGTGCTTTCAGGACACCAATGGCAAGATGAAAGCCTGAAGAAAGCTCAAGCCGGAGTCCTGGTCTAGTAATAAAGATTTTTATATTATCAGCAAATGTGACCAACCAGTTGTGGAAGTAAATGAGATCACTCAGGGACTGTGTTTTGATCATAACTCTGGCAACAGAAAGAGCCTGAAGAAAGAGAGGACTACAGCACCCTGGGAGTCCCTGGGTTTCGCAGATGGTTCATATGCTCAGTTACTAATTGAAAGTTTAGAAGTTGAAGTATATGCAGAGGTGCCTTAAAAGAAAGACTTGGCGGTCTGCTTCCGAAACACCAGCCTTTGAAAACTGTGGATCCCAGTTCTCTGGCACAGGGACAAGGGGCACATGTCAGAGTTTACAAGGTGTGAACCAGGTGAACCCTGGAGACCACTATTTAGATCAGAAACCAGTGAAATCTTTACGGAAGTAATTGAAAAAAAAAAAGTGACCATCTTGATGGGGCAGTAACTGGAGGATTATGGAAGTTAATTTCAGGAGATAATGGCAGAGTATCAGCATGTTTAAATAAGAATAGTCAAGAGACAGGTTGATATTCCTCCTGCTTATCCCTGACCAGCTAGGGAAAGAGGGGAGAGCTCATTGTCGTGAAATAGCAGAGTCCTTGGATAGAATTTTCCGCTGATGAGTTTAGCAAGGGAGTTGAGTTGGTTTTTGTTTGTTTAAGGTGGTAAGCCTTTTGAACTAAATGCTGAAGACAATGTGATTTTTTTTTTAAAAAAAGTTTTGTAATAGTAAGGGATGGAATGTCTTGAAAATGGAATTACACACATATGTATTCTAAAAGCCCAAAGCCCAACTCCTGCACCTGTTACATGTTGGTAGCACCCTTCAGTAGTGTGGCAGATGTATTTCCCAGCAGGGCCTCTGTTAACATAAACTGCAGGCCTGTTGGCAAGTGGAGTCTACTTGTTTGATGAGCTCTGATTCCATATTGGCAGCTCTGCTCTTTAGCTTAGTATGGTATCTCCAGTCCTACTTCCATTCTCCAGCTTTCAGTCCAAATAGTTATTTCTCCTGGAGGCGGGAACACAGGTTGAATATTCAGAAGAAAGAATAAGTGTCAGTGAAGAGTGATTGGCTTTCAGTGGAAAGGCCTTTTCTGGCATGGCATGGGCTGCAGTTCATAGCAGTTTTATAAACTTGAAAATCTTTCCCTATCCTGCACCATCATCACAGTCTCTTATGCTTGTTACATACCTGCATCTATCCATCTGTTGAGGATTTTCCTCACTCATGCTCATGCTCTCCTTTCCCTGTCATTATATCTTCTTCCCTTCTGACATGCCCAAAGTATGTGAGACAGAGTTTCACCATCTTTGCCTCTAAGGAGCACCATGGTTGCACTTCCTCCAAGATCACTTTGTTCTTTTGACAGTCCTTTGAATATTCATACTCTTCTTAACACCCAATTCAAAGGCATCAGTTCATTATCTAAATTTCAGATGCATGAGAAACAATTGAAAATACCATGACTTGGATCAGGTGTACCTTAGTCTCCAAACTGACATCCTTGCTCTTTACCACTTTCAAGAGGTCCTAACAGCAGATTTCATTGCAATACAGAGAAGGATGTTAATAAAACCAGAATTTAATGAAGTTCCTGCTTGTTAATTTCCATTCCCTTTCTGATCTGAAATAGATGGCAAGATCATTCCAAAGAAATTGTTCAAGGAAGAATAGGTAGAATTGAGGGCTTCAGAGTATTGAAGAATCAAATTAGCCTTTGAGTTATGGTAGAGAGCGTTCTAGGGGAGCACAGAAGGAAGCCTGCAAATTCAGTGAAAGTTGAAAGTTCCATGTAGTTGTGTAATAGCATCAATCAGTGTAGGTGTGGGGACAGAGGCTGGTGGATTTCAAACATTTGGAATTTTGCTGGATTGGAGTGATAAAAGGACCAGAGAACAAAGAGGTTGAAGGCATTGGCACAGTAATTTCTGCGATGGCCTGTGGGTGTTAGGCTGCTCATGGAAAGGAAGGAAGGGAAATTACTAGATAGCAGAAAATAGCTGGGTCAAAGTGTGTACCGTTTATTGAGGTCAAAGAAATTATAATCATAGGATTAATGGTTTTAAAATGGAGAAGAAATGAAACACAATGTGTATGAACAACTGCATGCAATCCTGTCAAATTTTTAAAAGGACAAGATAGGAGATTGTAGTCAGAAAGAGGTGTGATCAAAAGATTGGAAATGAAGGGTTTTTAATTGGCAAGGCCTTATGGTTATAAGGATCCTTGGTGCAGCAGTTAGGACTCAGCTGCTAACCATGAGGTTGGTGATTGAACTCACCAGCTGCTCTGCAGGAGAAAGATCGGGCACTCTAGTCTTGAAAGATTTGTTGTTACATGCTGTGGAGTCAGAACCAACTCTTCAGGTTTTCAGAGGCTGTAAATTGCACGGGAGGGGGTTGAATAGCTGGTGCATTCAAACTGCCTGCCTTTATGTTTGCAGCACAGCTCCTTGCCTTAGGATACCAGAGCTCTCTTCATAAGATTTAAAACCTTGGAACCCCAGTAGGGCAGTTCTCCTCTGTCCTGTAGCATGCCTGTTAGTTGGAATAGACTCGTGGTACTGAGTTTGGGGGTTTTGGGGTTCCTATGTGATAATAGATAATGATGGAAAGCCATGTATGTCTGACTACCCAGCAAAGCTTCAAGGGACTGGTACCTACTGGAGTAGTGAGATGCATAACCAGCACAGCCTAGGGAGCTGCTGTGAGCAGAGGTGAGGGTGATCAACGGAAGCACTCGTTTTCTCTCATCCTGAGGAGTTTGTTGTTTCTTCTTTTATCCCTCTTTCATCACTTCTACCTTAGTTCAAATCTGTTTCTTTCGTTCATTTAAGTGAATAGTTGGCTTCCTTTCTTACCCAAAATAAGGTGAGAAACTCCTATTTTAGTGCTGGAACACCATGTAACATTAATTGCTTATCACAGTTAGATCTCTAGTTCTATCTAGATTCCTTTTTGCTGCCATAGTTATCTTTAAATCAAAGATCGAAGGATGTAATATTCCCTTATAACTCATTTCATTAGTACCTAGTACCTGGTGGAGAAGCCCAAAATTCATCAGAATGGTACAGTGTGGTTGGTGGGAGGAGGCTACATGACAGGGCACTGGGGTCCCGATCATATCCGACAGAAGGGGCTTCCTGGGCAGATGCAAAATCTAGAGTACTCAGGTGTCGGGCAGTCAGCAACCAGACTGGCAGTCTGACTAGTCAAATACCAAGGCTTTCTCAGGTCATCCTTTTCACTCTGCTCAGTCTCTGAATGGAGTTCTTCCCAACAGTAGAAATCCAAAAGCAAAAATCTTTGAAAAAAGAAGAGTCTGGCTCCATAGTGATAATGAAGACATTACGATAGTGTCTACCAACAAAATCAGGTGAAAAAAAACTGGTCTTGTGGTGGTAAAAAACATGAAACTTCTTGGTCTCCACTGGTCTAGTGAAAAATTTGCATGTTGGACAAATTGCTCTTTCTAAACATGGGTAAAAGGTGAAGAAGAAAAAAAGGAGGATACAGTGTTGGGGGCTTTTAAAAATTTTGTTGATACTTTAATGAAAGTTTAAAGAAAAATTGGATTTCCATTCATTCATTCATTGTTGGCACATGTTCCTCCCTACCCACCTCAGTTCACTTTTCCCTTCAAAAATATTTTCATTTTTACACATACTGTGTTAGTTTTAAGCATCTTTTCAAGGGTTTGACTGCACCCAGCCACATTGGCCTATTTGCTACATTTTAGCTTTCTGCTTGAATGTGAGGTGCCTACTCTGACTTCATTGGAAGATCTACATAAGACAGAAAAGTATAAAAGAATAAGACAACATGAAGTTCTTAAAACCAAGAAGAGAACATTTGAGAAATAGTTAAATAAGAAAAAGGAATGTAATCCACCAGATGCTTTGCTGGAGAAGGAGAAACAATCTCCTCCTGTACCAGTCAGATCTGATTTGATGGTACACACAACTAATAAAAATAAATTTAAAAAAAAGAAAAAGGAATGTGAGGAAAGTAGAAGATTAATATGGGAGGAGCATGTAGCATATTAAAACAAAATATCTGAAGTTAAGTAAACTCTTACTTTAACTCAGGAGAAAAAGGACTAGACATTTTTGCCTGGACTTGATTTTTAATTGCCTATGTTCTTGTGGCCTAGAGCTAAGGAGTGGCATTGTCATCCTGAAGGTACCAGGTTCAAATCCACTATAGGAAATCCACTCCATAGGAAAAGGATGAAGTGTCCTCCTTTACAGAATATAGCCTCTGAAAGCCTGCTGGAGGGTCTGCCGTGGGTTGATTTTGAATACACAACATGAAGAATAAAGGAGAAAACTGTTGATTTTATTTTTAATGTTATTGACTGAAAACAATAAAACACAGACACAAAGAAGTCAGAAATGATGCTGTTTATAGAGGAGGAGTTTCCTTTTTTGGGGGACTAAGTTTCAAAAGTGAGGCGACCTCTCCCCATGTCTGTCTGTTGTCGAGGAACTTTGATTATAATGGAAGAAGACTACATTTCATGAGAATAAAGATGAAGGGGCCTCTACATGGTCTCTACATGATCTAACTAGGGAGTTAGGTTACAAGAAAAATTTTTAAAAGTTTGGGTTTGGCTGCATCCCCTATGAACACCTGACACTGGGATCCTTGCTGGGCCTTAAACGCATCGCAGATATTCCAAGCCCCAAGAACAACCACCTGCTACGCCAGGGAACTTTGTCTCTTATCTCCACTGAGAGTCCCCTGTGTTGATGAGGAAAGAAGTGGAAGTCCTCCAGGCTGGGAATATTAAAATGCTATTATCTTTCTGTTTGTCTCGTGCTTCTACTCTACTTACTTACTAAACCATAATTCACTTGTGGGTTGATTTTGAGTGGGAGTATCAAAGAACTCTGGAAACCTTTGAGTATATCTGAATAAGAACTCCCAAGGACTGTAATGACTTGCTGCTTGTACAGTGTTAAAAGTCCCCCTGGTTTAAGTGGGCTTCTTTTTTTACTTTTTTGAAAAAAGTGGGGAGAGCTTCTTTTAAACTAGACAAGTGAGATAAACAAGGGCAGGGTAGCTGGGGTCATGCATCTGTGTAAGGACTCCCAATAAAGCCTCTGACAAATAGATTTGGTGTCTAGCCCCAAAACTGGTTGTGGAATAATGGGAGATGAGGTGGGAGGAATCGCTCAATTTATAATGATTACTGCTTACTGAAACAGAGCCCTGGTAACATCCTGCATTCGGTGTTAAATCTACACCTGCTGTGCAGCAGAAAGATGGGCAGTCTCCTGTAAATATTGGGAATGGGGAAGGAGTTGCTCTGAGTCAGAATCGACTCAGTGGCACTGGGTTTGGTGACATAACAAAAGTGAAGACTTATTTTGTTGATGGGTGCAGAGAAGCAGCACACTCTACAGTTGCTGTAGTTATCTCTCTCAAATGTTCGTCTTTGGCTCCTACTTGGGCCTAGGAGTCTTGGCTCTTTTAGGTTCACAGAGCAAGAAGAAACATAGTGGTGAGGCTTACAGAGATTGAAGCTTGCAGGACACAGCACTGTTTCTAATCTCTTATTTTCTTCCATAGGTTTAACCTTTTTATTCAACAAAAATGTGGATTCAGAAAAGCACCCAGGAAGGTTGAACCTCGAAGATCAGACACGGGGATAAGTGGTGAAGCCTACAAGAGAAGTTCTTTGATTCCTCCTGTACAAGAAACAGTCTTCTATCCTTCTCCCTATCCTTTTAGGACTCTTATAAAGCCTTTCGTTTTCACTATTGGGGTAAGAACTCACGTAACTAACGGTGACCTGTGCTGCTGCTTGAGCAGTGTGAAAGTTCCATTTGTTCTAAGTGGGTTTCCTTAAAATAAGGGCAGGTAACTTCAAGAGTATAAATCAGGCATCATGAATTCTGATCACAAGAACATGAGTTTAATAATTGCTTTTAAGTCTGGCTTAGTTATGTAAGCCCTGGAGGAGAAATTTAAAGGTCTTTGACTTGGTATAATATTGCAAGTAATATCAAGTTGGTATTTTGAATTTATTTAAAAATTCCTAGCTTTAGAGAGAAGAGGGGAGAACCCCAAAACCCAACAACAAAGTTAAATAATAATAAAATTTTGTTGCAAGGTACATAGATAGATATTGCACACTTTTATTTATATATACATTTGTGTGTGTGTGTTTGTACACCGTCAAATTGGATCTGACTGGAGATTGTCCCTCCTCCAGCACAGCATCTGGTGGATGAACTGCTCATGTCTGGGATTGCAGTGCAGCTTCTTGCCACTCGGCCACCAGAGCTCGCCATTAATGTACTTTATTTAAGAGTGTACAGCTTCTTAGTATTTTCATCTCTGTTGGGTGGAAAAAAACCAACTTTTTTTTTTAAAGCAGAAATTTATTAAAATCCATTTATATAGTGTTTACTCACACAGAAAATGTACAGCGTCAACATTCAGGCAATCAACTCCATTCTCAGGACTTTGAGAGATAGAAATCTCTGCCTTCCTCCCAATATAATATTTCCATACATACC
>NW_006399781.1:7543922-7557274 GCF_000299155.1 Elephantulus edwardii | reverse complement strand
CCTTCATCATCTCCTTAGACAGCTCCCGCATGGTGGCCTGGATTTCAGGGATCCTCACAAGACTCTGCATGGCTTTCATCACCTCTGTGCTCTTCTGCAGGGAGCCAGCCACTTGGGGAATGGCCAGCTGGTTCCGCATGCCCATGAGCACAGAGTTCATGTGGGCTGTGGACGGGTAGAGCTTGCTCACTGCCTTCCGCGACCGGATCATCTCCTTGGCCAGCACCACGCAGACGTCCTTCTGGCCTTTCTTGGCAGCATCCTTCACAGAGCGTTTCACTTTTTCTTCTTCCCGCTGGATATCTCTTCTTTGTCTCTCAACTTCTCTCGTTTCCTTTCTTATCTTCAATGACCATTCATTGACCAGCTCTTTGGGCGGCTTCTCCTGGGTTTTTCCAAACAGCCCCATGGCGAACTGAGTTGGGTTTACCCCTTCCTGCTTTCCGTCCCCTCCGCCCAGGCCGCTCACGGGCAACGGCCGGGCGGGGTCGCGGGGGAGGGCCGAAAAAAACCAACTTTAAACAGGACAGAAGTTTTGTGACATTAATAAAATGGGAAATAGTCTTTTGACCTAGGAGGTTGTTGTTAAACTCATGCCAAATACGTATCTTGCACTGTTCTAGGGGTTTCTTCTTTTGGTTTGGAAAAGTTGTAAAAATGAAATATTACCCTGGGAAATATGTCTAGATCTGCTCTCCCTTTTAAGTGTGTTTTGTAATGTGTTTAATTTCCTGTAGTTTACAGGCTGTGCATTTGGATCAGCTGCTATTTGGCAATATGAATCACTAAAATCCAGGGTCCAGGGCTATTTTGATGGTTTAAAAGCTGATTGGTTGGATAACATAAGACCACAAAAGGAAGGAGACTTCAGAAAGGAGGTAAGGATAAACATTTTTTTTTCACAATTTTTAGAAATCTGATTCTTTTTAAATCCTTTTAATTAACAGCAATATTACTTCAAACACAAATTCTCTCCCACCAAGTCAGTTTCAGCTTAGAGTCACCCTCCATCACATCTCCAGTGCTGAAAATTGAAATGGGGGGGGCTTGTTCCCCTTTTTTCTACAAAGCCACTGGTGGATTCAAACTGCTGGAGATAGGTGGATTCGAGCATTCTGCAGACTGTGCCACCAGAGCTGCTGCTTGTTGTTGAGAGCCATCGAGTCCTCTGCAACCTTAATGACCTCATAAACAGTGAATTTGAACTTTGCCCATTCCCGTGCCATCCTCACCGTCTCTTGACGTGTTGAGTCCATTGTTAGTCATTATGTCAATCCATCTTGTTGACGGTCTTCCACTCTTTCTCTCTACCAGAACGAAATATTCACGTTAGATATGAAGTCAGACACTTAATATTACGCTTTAAAGTCATTTGATCTTCCATGCGTGTTAATGTTTTGTGTGTTTGATTGTATTATACTTGACAATGATAGTTGGTCAGAAATCACTAGAGATAGTTTTTAAAAATTCGTATTCTCAGAATCACTCCCACCTTGGCCCTGGTAAGGGTTAAAGGGCCATTGTTTTATTTACATCTTTTTGTTGTGTTATTGTAGAATATATATTGAGATCCACAGAGACATTTACCTGCGGGGTGACATTAAGATGTAGTAAACCTGGTGACATAATGTCTAATATCCAGATACCGCTGTTTGTTTCTAACTGTGCTCTGGGAATGAGGGTGTAAGAAAAAGGTCACAAATAGAGTTTTACTTTATCTGTGAAGTGTTATCACTCTTCCTTCAGAATTGTTTTTTTTTAAATGTCACCTATTAGGTAAAATATATAAATAATTTCTTCATTTCACTTGCCAGTACATGATGAACATTGATACCAATTTAATTGATAAGCTAATATTTAGATCTAGGTCCATTTGGTTTTCAGGTACCTTTGTTGCTCTTAAAATTTAGACTTGTTTTATAGTTACAGGAAAATTGTGCAGATGATGCTAGTTCCACATGCCCTCTCTTCCTCTTGCAAGCTGTTTCTCTAATGATTAACATCTTCTGTTTGTCAGAAATTTGACATAAACCGGTATCATGAACAGGTCTCGGTACACTGTAGGGTGCTGTGGATTTTGCCAAACATGTAATGTCTTATGTCGACTATTCCAGACTCTTAGAGTCGTTTCACTGACCGGAAAATGCCCTGTGTTCCACCTTGTTTGTTGTTTCTTCCCCTGAATCTCTGGCTCACTGATCTTTTCAGTGTCTCTATAGTTTTGCCTTTATCTTTAATCCAGGGTGTCATTACCATTGGAATCAGACTGACTTCTTTCTCTTAGCAATATCATTTAATGTTCTGCCATGACACACTCATTTCCTTTTATTACTGAGTAATAAATACTCCATTATATGACTGTTTATCTTTTTGCTTCTACAGCACACTGCCCCTCTAGTTTGTTGATGAGAGGGTTGATGTCATTTTTATCTCTCCAAGGCACTTAATTTTAGACAAGGAAAACTTGAGAAAGACACCTTGTATTTCCTTCTCCCTAATGATAATTTTGCTGCTCTCTAGAGGTGGGCAGCTGGGGTTTTTCCTGCCAAGTGGGAAAGCAGAGCAAGAGTCCATGCTTTTTTGTTGGTTTGTTGTTGTTGTTTTGAGCAGCAATTCCTTTTCTGTGCTAAAAGAAGAAGAGATTTAATAGGGAAAAAAATGGAGTTTTCAGTTAGACCAACAAAGGAATGGGAGCACTGGTAGTCTAGTGGTAAGGAGCTATGCTGCCATCCCAATAGCACGTGGTTCAAATCCACCAGCTGCTCAGCTGAAGAAAGATGAGTATTCTCCTGCCATGTAATTTACTGCCTCTGAAAACCCACCGCAGAGTCAGTGGGTCGGTTCTGACGCGATGGCACACAACAGCGATGATAGTTTGAAATTCCACTAAGTAGGGAAAGATGAGTCTTCCTCCCCCACCGCTGCAGATACATATATACATTATTTCCCAAGACAGAGTTGTTACCCGTGTTAGAGAAACTATGCCAAAAAAACAATGAATGCATCATTTGCAGGTAAAAACTATAAATAACTAGTACTAGATTTTCTTTCAGTACAATATATTTGAGAAGACAGTCCATCTATCATAATCCTGGACCCCTTAGATAAACCATTGAACAATAGATTTTTGTTATGCAACTTTTTTTTTTTATGTAATTTTTTCTATGCAATTTTGATCCCCAGTGGTTTTAAGGATGGTGGGGGAAAAATCATCCCATGATTTATTTCCCTGTTCAAAACCTTAATCATGGAAAATCCCAGATAGACAAAAAAACAGAGTAAACTCCCTGAGCACATACAACTTTGTGTTTTGTACCCTTCTGTACTCTCCCTCCTCCTTACTGCTAGATAATTAGTTAAAAAGCAGATCCTAGACATCATTTCATCTGTAAAAACTTCAGTATGTATCCTTGAATGATTAGAATGCGCCTCTCTTCCCTGGAATGTTTTTTTTTTCCTAAACCATAGCACTATCATCACATCTTTAAACATTTTAATTAACAGTTTTAGTAAAAAATACTACTATTTTAAAACCAGATTAAATGTCGGTAAACTTGTGCTTAGTATCTGCTTATATCTGTTATTGGTGGTATTCCTCATATTAATGATACGACAGCACAGCTGCCGAGCCATTGCCAGAGTCAGTTCTGATGCCTAGTAACCCTGTCAGACAAGGTAGAACTGCCTCCTGGGGTTTCCAAGCCTGTGATCTTGTGAAAACAGAGGGCCACATCTGTGTCCTGCAGTGGCTGGTGGCTTTAAACTGCTGACCTTTCATTTAGGAGGCAAGCACTTAACAACTGTGCCACCAGGGCACTGTACAACACTGCCAGATACCTATTATTGTCTCCATGTATTTTACAGATGAGGAAAATGTGAAAATTTTAGTCTCAGTTTTAGAAATAACTTGTCCAAGGTACTAGTTATTGGAAACTCTTGGTAGAAGATCTAGGTCTGTGTAAGTATGAAGTACATCTTTTCCTTTTTACCACTGTTACTGTGTCTGTTGTTCTCCCGTGATTTTACAGATGAAGAATCCCTCTTTTTTACACAAGGTATTTTCATTTTTTCCAGCCTATAACTAAATAACATAGGGTGATACGTGATTTTCCTTTTGTTTTAGATTAACAAGTGGTGGAATAACCTAAGTGATGGCCAGCGGACTGTGACAGGTTTGTGTTAGCTTACACGTTTTAGCCATTCAAGGGAAGAGAAATCAAACCAAAAGGTACAGTATGTCCTAGGCATTGGCTTTGTACTGTGCTCATCAGTGGGTTCGCAGTCTCTGTACCTCTTCTTTGTTTCTTCCATTTCTGTCAAGTTGGTACTGGCTCATAGTTGGCCCTCCATTGGATTTCCAAGGCTGTCGGTCTCACAAGAAGAGATTGCCTGTTCTTTCTGCCTTGGAGCCACTGGTGGATTCAGACCTCCAGTGTGGCCTTTGGGTTAACACTGCAGCTCCCTACAGATGAGGCCACCAGAGGTCCCTTTTCTGTGCCTGTAGGCTAATAAAGTACTGTTTAGGGTAGAGTAGATTTCATGGGGCTCTGGGTCACTTGTTTTCTAGTTCTTATCTAGTATGTTTCTGAGCAAGTGGTCTTTTAGAATCCTAGTTTATGACATAAGTGAATAGCAATTCCTGCTTAACACATTGTATATATAATTCTGTATAACCAAAGAAAAACCAAATCCATCAATTCATCACAACCTGTAAGACAATAAAACTGCCCTATAGAGTTTCCAAGGGTATTTATTAGCTTAATGGAAGCAAGACTCCTATTTTCTCCATAGAGCAACTGATGGATCTAAACTACCACCTTCTGGCTAGCAGCTAAGCACTTAACCACTGCGTATCATCAGGGGCCCGACCTTCTCTACACAAAAACCTTTATCCACGTTCTCCCTCCTACACAGGCTTGTTTCTGGTCATTATCTCCCTTTATACAAATAAGGAAAATGACTTGCGGAGAAGACCCTATCCAGGATTACACTTGCAGTAAATAGTAGAGTGAGCTTAGAACCCAAGTCTCTATCAGTCTGAAGTCCACACTCTATACTATACCGTGCTGTTTATAAAATGTTCCATGCATTACACAGTGAAGATTTTTTTCTTTGAATTTTTATGGAAATATTAATACAGTTCTTCAATGTAAACCTTGCACCAGTTTTACGTAAATTTATTCATTTAAGGATGTTGGAAAGGTGATCTTTGAAGTTACTCAACAATTATGCTGATAGGGAGAAAAAAAATCCCTGAGACTGAAAATGTTTTTGTTTTCAGACAGATTTAATGGTACCTTCACTTCCTTTTCTGTAACTACTTAAGTGGCAAAAGAGTGCGTATAATATTTTAAATTTTTTTATTAATTGTAGTAATTCTTTGTAATATAAAATTTTCTATTTTAATTTTCTTCACGTGTGCAGTTAAGTGCCTTTAATTGCATTCGAAGTGTTGTTCAACCAGCAGCACCATGTTACCCAGACTTTTTCATAACCTCAAACAGAAACTTTGTACCTATTTCAATTAGTTCCACATCACTTCCTTTCCTCTATTTTCTCTTTATAAATTTGTCTATTCTAGATATTTCATATAAGGAGAATCAGACAGTAATAAATATTTTGGTGTGGCTTATTTCATGTAGTATGTTTCTAAGATTCATCAGTGTTGTGTTTTAGAATCTCATTTCTCTGGCTGAGTGATACTTGTACTACATCTTGCATGTACTACATGTTGTTTTGTGCCGTGGAGCTGTTTGTGATTCATAGCAACCCTACGTACCACAACTCTGAAACCTGCTCTGTCCTGTGCCAACTATTCTGTCTCTGACACACCTACCATCATTACCCCAGTCACTAAATCAATCCATCTCATCAATGGTCTTCCTCTCTTTCTCTATCCTTCCACCCTTCCAAGCATGCTGTCCCTCTCCAAGGGACATGCTGCTCCTTACAGCATGCCCACAGTATGTCAGACAAAGCCTCAGAATCCTTGCCTCCAAGGAGTAGCCTGGTTTCACCCTCTCTAGGATGAACCTAATTGTTCTTCTAGCAGTTCATGGTATATTCAGTATTCTTCTCCAGCACCACAACTCAAAGGCATAAATTCTGGCGAGCTCTGGTGGCCTAGTGGCAGGAAACTGCACTGCAATCCCAGAGGTGCGCGGTTCAAATCCACCAGATGCTCTGCTGAAGAAGGAGGAACAATTGCCTCCTGTACCAGTCAGATCCAATTTGATGGTACACACATAAAATAAATATTATTTAAAAAAAGAAAATAAAAAAAAGGCATAAATTCTCTTTCTGTCATCCCTAGTTATTGCCCAGCTCTCTGACACATAGCAAGCAATTGTGAAGACTATGGCTTGGATCAGGCGCACCTTAGTCTCCAGACTGACTTCATTGCTATTTCATATTCTGGAGAGGCTTCTGACAACCGACTTTCCCAGTGCAATTCGTCTCTTGATTTCCTGGCTGCTAGTACCGTGAGTGTTGATTGCGGAGCCAAGCAAACGAAAGCTATTAACAATCTCAGTATCTTCACCATCAGTCAAAATGCTGCCAATCAGCCCAGTGGTGAGAATCTTTGTTTTCTTGATGTTGAGCTTCAATCTATATTGAAGGCTGTAGTTCTTGATCTTCTGCAGCAAACGCTTCAAGTCCTCCTCAGTTCCAGCAAGCAGAGTTATGTCATCTGCATAATTCAGGTTGTTGATGAGTCTTCCTCCAATCCTGATGCCACAATCCTCCTAATAGAGCCCAGCTTCCCAGATGATCTGTTCTGCATCTCAGGAAGACAAAGTATTATAATGAAATGTGCACAAAGCTGGAGTCAAAATCAAAAGGGCTGAACTCACTCAGCATTTCTTATGAAGGAATTGAAGAACAAACTCAGGCCACAAGTTCCAATACTTAAGGATGTTTTAGACAAAATATTAAATGATCTAAGAAGCATTTAAAGGAGATGGAAGGAGTATATAGAGTCACTGTACCAAAAGGAATTGGCTGACACAGAAGAATGTCATGAAACAATGTATAAGCAAGAGCCTGTGGTGATGAAGGAAGAAATTCAAGGTGCTCTGAAAGAATTGGCAATAAACAAGGCCCCAAGAATTGACAGCATACCATTTGACATATTTCAGCAAACAGACGCTGCCCTGGATGTGCTTACTAGGTTGTTGTTATGTGCCGTTGAGTTGCCTGCAACTCGTAGTGACCCTGTGTACAACAGTCCTAAATTCTGCCCTATCGTGTGCCAATATCCTCATCTCCGACACACCTGCCCCCATTATTACCCCAGTCACTTAATCAGTTTATCTCATCAAGGGTCTTCCTCTCCTGCGCTGTCCCTCCATCCTCCCAAGCATGACGTCCTTCTCCAAGGACTGGTCCTTGCAACATGTCCACAGTATGTCAGACGAAGCTTCAGAATCCTTGCCTCCAAGGAGCAGCCCAGCTTCACCCTCTCTAGGACAAATGGCTCACTAAGTAGTGCCATGAAATCTGCAGGACACCACCTGGCCAACTAACTATATTTGTTCCCATTCTAAAGAAAGGTGACCCAACAGATTGCGGAAATTATCGAACAATATCATTAATATCACATGCAAGCAAGATTCTGCTGAAGATTATCCAAAAATGACTGGAGCAGTACATCAACAGAGAACTGCCATCTGTGCAGGCTGTGGGTTTAGAAGAGGCTGTGGTATTAGGAATATTATAGCTAATATTATATGGATCTTGGCTGAAAGCAGAGAGTACCAGAGGAATGCCTATCTGTGTTTCATTGACTATGCAAAGCTGTTTGACTGTGTGATCACAACAAACTGCCTGACTCTGAGAAGAATGGGAATCCCAGAACATTTGATTGTGCTTATGTGAAACCTGTACTTGGACCAGAAGGTGATGGTCAGGGAGACACTGCATGGTTCAAAATTAGGAAGGATGTACTCCAGGAATGTATCCTGTCTCCATAACTTTTTAGTCTATATGCAGAACAGATAGACAGAACAGACGTATGTACTATATTTTATTTATCCATTCATTTGCTGATGTGTATTTTTATTTTCCACCTTTAGGCTGTTAATAGGGAATCTTGCTGCCATGACATTGATTGGTATACACGTGTCTGTTTTATTATCTGCTTTCAATTATTTTGAATATTTGTCAGTAAAATTTATGGGCTATATGGTGGCTCTAAGTTTGATTTTATTTGTTTTTCCACAGCAACTGCACCATTTTACATTCAAAAGGAATAAATAAAGGTCCCACTTTCCCCATGTTCTCTCCCAAACTTGGTACTCTGTAGTCTTTTAATCTTTTTTCTCTTTTGTTGTCATAGCTAAGAATCCATTGTCAAACAAGATTTACTGGTAGGTTTTCTTTTGTGGTTTTAGTTTTTATGTTTAGGTCACTAATTTATTTTGGTTTAATTTTTATATTTGTTGAGAAGAGGTGATCCCATTTCATGCTTTGCTTATGCATGTCCAGTTTTCCCAGCGCTGTTCATTGGTGTGACTACTGTTTGTTTGTTGCATAGACTTGACACCTTTTTAAAAATCAGTTGGCCTTAGATGTATGTGTTTATTTCTGGACTCTTGTTTCTTGGTTTGTCTTTTCTTTTGCCAATGCCACACTGTTTGATTTTTGTAGCTTTTTAGTAAGTTTTGAAATCTGAAGTGTGAGCCCTCTAATTTTGTTCTCCTCTTTTAAGATTGTTGGGGCTTTTGTAATTCCCTTGCAATTCCATGTAAACATGGCAGTTGGGTTTTCCATTTTTGTTGGACAAAAAAAAGAGCTATTGGGGTTAACATTTTCCAGAATATGTACACCCTTACATTTGTGTAATTATCCCTTAATCCCTTTTCAGCAGTGGTTTCTAGTTTTTGGTATAATTTTACTTCCTTGCCTAAAGTTCTTCCTAGACATTTTATTCTTTCAAATGCTGTTGTAAATGGAATGGTTTTCTTCATTTCTGTTTTGGATTTTTCACTACTAGAGAATGGGAACACAGCTGAAGTTCACGGCTTGATGTTGTGCCTTGCAACTTGCCTTTTTTCATTCACAGTGTCCTCCATCTGAAGGCGTAATTTTTCTGTCTCACTATGTGATCATATTAGTTGATGCAGGAAAGCAATTTAACAAAACTCAGCACACTTTCCTGATAAAAATACTCAACAAAATAGGAGTAGGAGGGAATTTATGCAGCTCATTAAAAGCACATACACAACCATTGGCTGTCCTTACTCTCAGTAGATGTTAAAGGCATTGCATTTAGTATGGGAGTCAGTGATGCCCTTTATCATCACTCCTATTTTGTATTGTACCAGAACTTTTAGGCAGAGCAATAAGATAAGAAAAGAAAATAAAAGGACTCCAAATTGGCAAGAGGAAATAAAAATACCTTAACTTGCAGAGTATATAGAAAATCAGAAAGACTGAGCCAGAAAATTACTAGTTCAAATTGACCAGTTCAGCAAAATGATAAGGATGCAAGATCAGTATAAAAAAATCAGTCAGATTCCTGTACAGTCACAGAGAGGACTATGAAAAGGAAATAAGGAAAACCATACCATTAACATTGTTGTTGTTGTTATTCTTAGGTGCCATCAAGTTGAGCATGACTCATAGTGACCCTATGAACAAAATATCTGAACCCTGTTCTATCCTGTGTCATTCCATCTGCTTGAGGGTCTTGCTCTCCTTCGCTGACCCTCCACTCTTCTCAGCATTATGTCTTTGTGCAAGGAATAACACCTCCTAGCAACATGTCCAAAGTATGTAAGGCAAAGCCTCCAAAGAGCACTCCATCTTCACCTTTTCCAAGACATCTGTTTGTTCTCTTGGCCATCCATAGGATGTTCCGTGCTCTTCTCTAACACTACTGTTTAAAGGCGTCAATTCTTTTTCTCTCATCCTTATTCATTGTGCAGGTCTCGGGTGCATAGCTAGTAATCAGAAAGACCGTGGCCTGAATCAGACACATCTTACTCTTCAAATTGACTGCATTACTCCTCAATAATTTGGAAAGTTCCCTAACTGCAGACTTTCCCAGTGCAGTGCATCTCCTTATTTCCTGACTGCTGGTATCATTAATGTTAGCCACCCCAAAGTTGAATAGCCAAAGTTATAAAAGACCTGTACAAACAGAACTACAAAATGTACTACAAGAGACCTACATAAATGAAAGAACATAACATACTCTTGGATATGAATACAACATTGTGAAAATGTCACTACTACTGAACATGGTCTATGGTTCTCAGCTTGAGATCTTGATCACTATGTACAATACCTGAGGCCTCAGAGTGTGTTCTGAGTAGAAAAAGATGTTTATTTCTTCCCTGAGAAGGTGAAATACTCCAGGCAGTATGCACAAATAATTTCTTTTACAATCATTAGAAAACAGGTTCTTCCTATCAACTGGAGATTGACAGTAGTCCAAATATCATACCACTCCATCATCTCAACATTAATTACTCCTCCTCCATTCCATTCTCCCACTCCTGTGGGTCTCTTGGATTCTCTGGTTCATTGGAAGTTCGCACAGAAACTCTGAATCCCTCAGGAAATGGCTCACGCCACTGTGGGTGATGTAGGCCATTGTAGCAGAGATTAGGGAGTGATGGGCCAGAATCCTACAGATAGTCAGGTGTGGCTCAGCTGATTGCCATATTCCAGGAGAGTGGGTGATGAGCTTCCATAGGCCTCTGGAAGGTAGGGCTTACCTCCCATCCTGATTCTTTCTCTTTAATGCAGTGACTAATTCATCACAAAATGGAAGGGCATGGGTGGAAGAGCCACATTAATTCATTATACTACACAGTACCAGTTGCTGCTTGCTTCTTTGGAAATAAACCCAAGGTTCAGTTACCTTGTCTGATCAGAAGACTCTGCCCATCCTGTCAGGATACCCTCATGTCAGTTCCAGGTTTCTCACTGGGAAGACAAGCTTGCCCTGCATGTGACTCCTTTTCTAATCCTGAATACTGTGACTGTCTTCGAGAGACTTATAGTTAATTTACTGGAAATGGTATAACGTCAAGCTCTCTGCTAGTAAGATTTCTGTTGCAATGGTTTCAGTCAGTTCAGTGGCACGTAGTAAACATGTGCTGTTGATAAAGAAAAAAATGTTGCCAGAAATGCTGTGGCACTTACCAGTGTCAAAACAGGGAAAAAATAATAGTATATGAAATATGTTTGCATCCTTTCCTCACTTGTGTAGAGAAGCAAAATCTAGAGAGATGAGGATGTGAGAGTATGACTGAGAACCTTACAGAAAAACAGATATGGAAATGGGGTGTGGGGGGAACCCCAAGAGGCAGCAGCTCACAGGGACTGTATAGTGACTGTATTTTCTTTTAAAAGTCCTTTTACCACAATGTTGCTGGAATCAGTCCTTCTTGTCATTGAAGAATTTGGAAAGCATTAGTTTCCCGTTGCCTAAAGATACTGCGAAGAGTGAATAAATACTCAAATTCCTTTAATTTTACAAATAGATGAATGTCGTGTGCAAGGAGTTAAAAATTCATAAAAATAATGGTATTTTTAAAAGATCGTATGTTGTTGGCCGAGGACAAGACTAGAGGAGGAGTCAGGGACACCAAGAATGGAGGCGAAAACAGGGAGCATAAAGGTAGGGGACAAACAGCTGGAAAACTGAAGTCAGAATCCAGCTTCCTTGTGACTTTGACAGGGAGCAAATCACAGAGAATTCTATGCAAATGAAGCTAAGCTCTTTCTATTGAAAACGTTATGCTTGACTCAGGAGGGAGGGTTTAGTAAATAACAATCCAAGAACTGTGGAAATGCTTGAAGTTCAGCCTTGGTCTTGACCCCTGTGATCTATCTCGGGGAATTCCAGCTTATATTTGCGCCTCCCTCATATGCTGCTATAGCATTTGGTTTATCATTAATATTTAGTTTGAAATTTGGCTTCTCACAATTGTGGTTTTCAAGAACAATTTTAATTTATTTTCTAAGATGTTTTTAAACAGTTATATTAATAAAATTACTCAGTTCAGTGGTAGTTCTAGCAATGTCAGTTATTGCAGAAAATTGAAATAGTCACCTAGCACCTATATCTAAACATCTTCAAAAGGAACTGCAAAATTCTTCCAGTTATTTCTGAATTTTTATCACCTTCATCTCCTCAGATGATTCTTACGTTTTCAATAATCCTACGTGAGTTTTAAAATTATATTCCCTGCTGGGGAGGAAAAAGCGCTCGCTGAGTTTTATAACTTTTCTCTTCTTGCCAAAGAATTTCATTTTGTAAATTACATCTCTCCTTGACTTGGCTTTTAGCAATAGCTGCAATACTGACATTTATTGGAATAATAAACTTTTTCACAAAGTAAAATAAGGACCTGAGTGAAGGATCCTTGCTCCTAGCACATTTGCTATTTGTCCAGTGAATTCTCTGACTTTACCAACCTTTAAAAATATTGATTTTATTTGCTATCTTTAATTGATTTGATGGCATCCCTTCTCCCAAGAAATGTTGTAAAAACTCTGAGTAAGAGTGGACTGTAGACAGCCTTTCTTTCATCTTACTCCTCTGCTTTGCTCCTTGGGGTCAAATAGTAAATATTTTAGAATTTGTCAAAATATGTTCCCTGTTGTACATACTCTGCTGTTGTAGAACAAAGGCCTCCAGGGACAAAATATAGGCAGATGTTTGCTTTCATTTTTAATCTCCCTAAATTATAAATATTTCTCTTGTAGGTATCATAGCTGCAAATGTCATTGTGTTCTGCTTGTGGCGAGTCCCTTCTCTGCAGCAGACAATGATCAGATATTTCACTTCCAATCCAGCCTCCAGTAAGTCTGAATCAGTGTGTCTTATTTTGAGGTGGGGGTAATTTGGAAGAAATATGCTATATGTTAGTTCAAATGCTATAGGAAAAGAGGAGCTACTTGTCCTCAGTTATAAGCAAAGTCCGGAAGTGAGGCTCTGAATTCTTTCAGGGTATGTTCCTCATTCCATTATTCTGTCCTTGGTGCCTAATATTGTGCAGAGAGTATGTAAATGCTTTTAATGAATTAAAATCCATAGTTCTTGCAAGTTTCCTTTCTGAAGTGATTATTATATATAACTTCATGCCAGTAATTGAAATAAATTCTATCTTCCCCCGGGTTTCTCACATTTGTTGGGTCCTACACACACTTATTGTTACTGTTATTATTAACTACCATTGAGCCAATCCAATGCATGGTGACATCATGCACAGTGGGAGCACATGGTTGTGAGCCACAGAGTTTTTATTGGCTGATTGAAATTTTTTTTCAGTGTAAGTTAATTCTGTTGAATAGTTCATACACATTTTTGTTGGTAGCGTTGGTTACAATCCTCA
>NW_006399781.1:7535333-7540997 GCF_000299155.1 Elephantulus edwardii | reverse complement strand
GTATTTTATTTAGGATTTTTGCATCAATATTCATGAGAGATATTGGCCTATAGTTTTCTATTTTGGTGCTGTCTTTTCCTGGCTTTGGTATCAAAGATATCAGCTTCTGCTTTGTGTTTTCTCTTTCTGTTAGCCCTTATTGTCCCTTTCTGCCTCCTGAGCTTTGTCCCTGAGGCCATGCTGCCCTTTGGATCTTGTATGGTTGGTTGGTCTAAGAAGCACATTCCTCTCTGGTGATGCTGGTCATTGTATAGACCTGTCTGTAGTTTGTCTGAACATTGGGTCATGGGAGTGATTACAGTTCCAGAGTTGTTGGGTGACTTCAGGCCATAGTCTTGGGGTTTTCACCAGTCTCCCTCAGATCAGTAAGCTGGATCTTTTTGATTCTGAATTTTGCTCCACTGTACTTAATCTTTTTCTTAATAAGTTTTGCTGTAAGAGCAAGTTACTTTTATTGAACAGAGAGCTTCTTTAGATGGCCTAGTTTTAATTGTTTATACATGTTAAAAAAGAAATTGATGATAGCTGTTGTTTTTTTAATAATTTTTTTCTTTTTATTTGTGTGTGTACTCTCAAATTGGATCTGACTGGTGCAGGAGGAGATTGTCCCTCCTTTTCCAGCAGAGCGTCTGGTGGATTTGAACCGCATACCTCTGGGATTTCAGTGCAGCTTTTTGCCATTAGGCACCAGAGCTCCCTGATAGCTTTTTACCACTTCAAAAAATGCCATCTTTTGCTTTTGACTGTATTTGTTTCCTTTGATTGACTTGCTAATAATAATAATAATACTCTAATATAGATAGGAATTTTTACTGTGTACTCCGTGATTACTAGACTTTGTTTTTCTTTTTCTCATAGGGGTCCTTTGTTCTCCAATGTTGCTGTCAACATTCAGTCATTTCTCCTTGTTTCACATGGCAGCAAATATGTATGTTTTGTGGAGCTTCTCTTCCAGCATAGTCAACATTCTCGGTCAGGAACAGTTCATGGCAGTGTACCTCTCAGCAGGTAATTGGGCTTGAATGGAGGCTTTTCAGCATATGAGCCTCCCAGGGACACTGGGGGTTTAGTGCTTAGTGCATTACCCTGCTAACTAGGATACAAGTCCGCTCACCTGTGGGTGTAAAGGGAGTGGTGGTCTCCACCACAGCATGTGTTCAGTGTATGTTTTTCTGTAGCACAGCATGTGCTCAGTATATACATGTTTCTCAGCTTACAGAGAGAGAAAAGTACATTTTCCGCCCTCAGTTCCTCTTACATGGGTTAAGTGTGCCTAGTTTTAAGTTTATTGGGATAGACAGGTTAGGGGTTAGTGTGGACTTTAAGCATGCCTTTATATCTCATTTGGCCTTGGTTTCTTAGTTCAGCCCTGCCATTTTCTTGGTTAGTAGTCCCAGACTACCCAGCTGTCTCAGGCATCTAGTCTTCATTAAGAAACTTTAAGCAAACTTACCTTACCCCAGGGTGTTGACTTTCCAGGAAGATTTAACACAAAGCTAGTCAGACACATTGTTAATTGTTAGGAAGTTTATTCTGTTCTTTTTTGGAAGGCTGACACAGAACCACTTCTTCATCTTGGTCTAGGAGATGGATTGTTTTTAAATTTCTAATAGGTTGCACAGGTACCTGGATTTACAGGAATTACAGGTACCTGGATGCTACCAAATTGGTCAGTGGGCCAATTTTCACTTATGTTAAGTAATCAAAAGATCCTTTGAGTAAAAAGATACATAGAAAATGTATTTTAATATAAAAGGAAAACATTAGGTACCTTTATGAATCATCCTGGTTCAGCTAATCTGAACCAAGTTACTAAAAGCAAAAAAAAAAAAAATGTATTCGGGGGTGGGGGTGGCGGGCTCTGGTGGCCTAGTGGCAAGAAGCTGCGCTGCAGTTCCAGAGGCTCATGGTTCGAATCCACCAGATGCTCTGCCTGGGAAGGAGGGACAATTTCCTCCTGTACCAGTCAGATCCGATTTGATGGTACACACACACAAAAATAATAAAATAAAAAAAATTATTTCTGAAGTCTCTGGATTTAAAAATGGCTTATCTGGCATGTAAATTGTAAGCTTAGTGATGGCACACCTAGTTTCAAGACCTGTTTCTCCTACCAGCTGTATGATGTTACAGAAGAATTAAACCTCTGAGGTAATGATACTTGACCATCTCACGGAAAAAACCCTCAAACTCATTGCCATTGAGTTGAAAGTGCCAGTGTGTTTGCTGAGGCTGTAAATCGCATGAGAGGAGATTGCCCGTCTTTATTCCTGAGGGGCAGGTGGTGGAGGTGCCATCTTTGGGCCAGTAGCACAACTAGCTGTGGACTGTGCCTGCAGGGCTCCTTCTTATAAATAGAGATTATAGAAAACATCGTATAAAGCATGGGTCACAAACCCAGGGTATTTGTTTACAGTTTGTTCCTCAGATGTAGAAGCTGAACATGAGTTTCACCTTTACGTTTCACCTTTGAAGGCAGTAGAGAATTCTTTGCCAAGGGCTAGTTAGGTTGTTGTGAGTACAAAGTGCACATTCTCAGGGGCATTAATTCTTCAGCATAGTAAGTTATTTTTAAAATGAATATTTGGGGAGGAGTCCAGTTGAAATGGCATCAGAGCTAAGGGACCTGTAAAGGTTGTTTGGTTCACTTCTCATGCGTTTGGCCATGCAGCAGCCATCTGAGGCTGGATGGAGTATAGCTTCCTAGGCCCACCAGAAACTCCCGTTGAGTGTGTGTAGAATGTAGCCCAGAACACTGGAGATAGCTCATGAGTTTGGGAACAGATGTCCTTTCTTCATGCTATAGATAACAGGTAAACGAATGACACAGTCAAGTGAATGACAGTCACCCAGCGTGATGTGTGGTGTGTCCCACTTTCCCCTCTAGATGAAATTCCTGATATGCTAGGATAAAGATGCCTGCGCTGTCACTGTTAACCTTGGCAGGGGTAGAAGATCTGAAATGGAGACATTTATTATTGTTCCTTACTTTATTAACATGTGCCCTTTTTTTTCAGGTGTTATATCTAATTTTGTCAGTTATGTTTGTAAAGTTGCCACAGGAAGATACGGGCCATCACTTGGTGCAGTAAGTATATCTAGTTTAAAATTTTTCATTTCTTTAAAAACCTTTTTGTAATTTAGGTGAAACTTAGCAGAGCAAGTTGATTCATACACGTTTTTTATTTTAGATTAATTTTGAAATTATTTTGTATTTATAAAGAAAGGTGCACACTTCATGTAAAATTCCTGTATGCCCTTTAGCTAACTTTTCCATTTACCTAACATCTAGAAGCACACTAAAGTGATCAAACCAGGAGATTAACACTGAAACAGTCATATGCATCTACTTTAGGAAATGGACATTTGTAAAAGTTTATAAATTCAGGCTATGGCTTTCAAAAAAATTAAATATGTTAAAAGGTTCAGAGAAAAGGGAATAGGTCTGGGGATGGACTGGGAGTACGCGAATAAACCACACAAGGCTTACATGTGAAGCAGTAAGCCAGTTTATTTTCACCTTGGTGTAAGCAGGCTGAGCTCTCAAAATTAAAATAAGCAGCTCTTGCTGTTAGTGGGGGTTTACATACAGAGATTGTTGGTGGGTCCGGCAGATCACATGTAGTCTTGGTTGCGCAGTAAGTCTCTGTTGGCACCTTTTTCTTATCTTGCAAATGTAGTCTGAGGACCCCTCTCTCTCTGTGGTATTCCTGAAACATCCTTCCGCTCCCACTTCAGCTTTCTACTAATAGTTAAGTAGACTGGAACTAGGGTGAGGGCCGTGCCTGAGAAGTAGAAATTCTAGCGACAATGAGGACATTTTATTTTACCTGTTACATATTATAAGAAATATAAGCTAAAAATATGGGAAGAATCAATTATTTTATATTCTTGCAAATATCTTTGAGGTTTAATTAATAGAAGACAACTAGATTCTCTTACCTGTTTCTATATTCAACCTGTTGCAGTTTATTGTTTGGATATGAAAAAAATCTGTCCTTACATAGCAGGTTGTGTCTTTTAGCAGTTGGTCACTTGTGCATATCCTTGCTGGAACAGGGTACATATAGCAAAAGGGTTAAGTCAGAACAGTGACTTTGCAGTCCCATAAACCAGAGCCACGCCTGACATTGGAAAGTCCCAATCATGAAACTGAGTCTGGCTCTGTATCCTCCTGCCTAGTCAGTATTGGAGCATCAGCTGTCTGCCTGGCACTGTGCGCGGAACTAGCATTGCAACCAGTGAGCAAGTTGGTCAGTTTTCTACCCTCAGAAGCTTATGTTCTGGATGTTTTAGAAGAAAAGAGAGAGAAAAATCCCACCACTTTGTTTTGAGTTTAATGGCAGATTTCTGCTTGTAAAAATCTGTATTTACTGGTTTAGGGCTGTTGTACATTCGGTCACTATGAGTCGCAAGCGACTCGACGGCATATAACAACAACATTCAACTTACATATCTTTAATTACTAAAGTGCTTAATTGCATTCAAATAGAGGATTTCATACTTAAACTCTAAGAAGGTTCATTATGGGGAAAAAAGACCTATGTAAGTGCTTGACTGCTAACTAAAAGTCCACACTGTGAACCCACCAGCAAGTCTTTGGGAGAAAAAAACCTGGAGATGTGCTCCCGTACAAATGACAGCCTGGGAAGCCCAGGGCAGGACTCTGACCTGTGAGGTTGCTTAGAGTAGGCTTGGTGGCCTGCAACAGTTTTTCTAAGGTGGCCTCCGTGTTATCCTATCACCTACATGTTTTCTTGACTGAAACTCTTTCTTTATAGAAAGTGTTTTCTCTGTGAAACTTGGTGCTGGTACAATTTAGATATGTTTCAAAATCCCATTTTCTTTGTCACATTCAGCAGTTAAGCACCTGTTACACAAAGGCAGTGATCACTGGGGTGAATTGGAAGTGGACTCTGCCTTCATGTTGGGTGGGAGAAAACACCGTCCACACCGCTAACACACACTGAGAGATCTTTGAGGACAGGGAGACCATTCATTTGCAGAGGGGATCTGAGAAGGATTTTGATGTGTCCTGGAACATCTGTTCCTCCTGTTTCATAGGTCGGAAACCAAAGTCCACATTGAGTAGAGCATGGCTGTAGGGTACTTAGAATCATACAGGGTATTAATCCCACTTTTGCCACTGTGTTGTGATTTTCAAGACATATTATTCAACTTTTCACCTGGTGGTATGCATAGGAATCAGATCGATTACATCTGTGGAAAAAAACCGCTGGAGAAGCTCAGTATCAGCTGTGAAAACAAGGCCAGGAGCTGATTGTGGAACAGACCACCAACTGCTCATATGCAAGTTCAAGCTGAAGCTGAGAAAAATTAAACCGAATCCACAGGAGCCAAAATATGATTTTAATTTCATACCACCTGAATTTCAGAATCATCTCAGGGACAGGTTTGAGGCCTTGAACACTAATGAGCGAAGACCGGATGAGTTGTGGGAGGATGTTAAATGTATCATCCAGGAAGAGTGCAGGCAGTCTCAAAGACAGAAGAGGAAGAAAAGACCAAAATGGATGTCAGAAGAAACTCTGAAGATTGCACTGGAACGTAGGGAAGCCAAAGCACAAGGAAGAATCCAAGACACTAAAGAGCTGAACAGAAGATTCCAAAAGGCAGCACGGAATGACAAAGCAAAATACTACA
>NW_006399781.1:7524581-7533883 GCF_000299155.1 Elephantulus edwardii | reverse complement strand
CGGACATGTTGTAAGGAGAGACAGGTCTTTAGAAAGGGACATCATGCTGGGCCGAGTGGAGGGACAGCGCAGGAAGGGAAGAGCCTCTATGAGGTGGATTGATTCAGTGACTGGGGTAATCGGGGTGGGTGTGTCAGAGGCAATGCGATTGGCACAGGATAGAGCAGGGTTTAGGGCTGTTGAACATAGGGTCGCTATGAGTTGCCAACGACTCGACGGCACATAACAACAACAACAATTATTCTACTTCTCTGAGCTTCCATTTCACTCTATAAACTGGAAGGGATGCCTATTTCTGACGTTCAGTGCAGTTATTATATAGAGAGCTTAGTATAGTGTTGTTGTTGTTGCGTACCATAGAGCCAGAACCGACCCATAACTGACCCTCTCACGGGTTTTCAGAAACTTTTAATCGCATGGGGGAGGATATTGCCCATTCTTTACCCACCGAAGCAGTTTGTGGGATTTGAACCCTGCACTTTTGGGATTGCAACACAGCTTCTTGGTACTAGGCCGCCAGAGCTCCCATTAGTACAATAAGCATACTGTAATAAGAAAAGTAGAAGTGATTGCTAGTTTT
Source organism: Elephantulus edwardii (assembly GCF_000299155.1). NCBI lineage: Eukaryota > Metazoa > Chordata > Mammalia > Macroscelidea > Macroscelididae > Elephantulus > Elephantulus edwardii. The sequence continues at coordinate 7,533,303 of NW_006399781.1, read as the reverse complement.
TATTCTTTAGTTGTTAAAATAATCATCTGTGTGTGTTTTACAGCTGATCTCTAAGCTCTTTAGCTACACTTAGTTTCTGGAAGCAAATTTATTTACAAAGCACAGGGAAGAGTTTTGTTTGGGGGCACTGAGTTTGCATTATTAGTAGTGGAGTAATTTGGAAAAAGATTATGATAGTTGCACAGCATGCATGTCACTGAATTTTACATGTTAAATTTTTGGGAAAGGAATCAGTGGGAAGATAACTCAAACAGCATTAATATGATGGATAGGAAGATTTGGGGAAAATTTTTTATAAAATAAGTAAAAAATGCTGTGTGTATTAAAAAAAGATAAATGTATATTGTTTACAAGTATATAATCAGTGGACATAAATCGGTTACTTATAGAGAACAAGAGATCCTCACCTCCCAAGGATCTGGACCTCTTGAGTCTGCATAGATCACTCCTGAAAGTTTATATAAATGTGGCATTTTCCTGAGAACAGCGTCCATTTCCTAAGATTCTTGAAAGCTTCTAAGACTAGGGGGGAGAAAGTAAAGCATCTCCTTCTTTGGGAATGACCCAAACATTTCTCAAAAAAACAAGTTCTGATTTACAGATGTGTTTGAATTTTTATATAAAGGTCAGGCCAGGAAAATTTTAGAAGGATAATGAAATAGCCTCCAAGCTTTAAAATCGTGTACAGTTAGTACAGTAAGTTGTAGTCATTTTACAAGTTGGATCTCTTTACAAAAAAATAAACTACCATTGAGCATTTTCTTTAACTTAAAAATACCTGTAGTATATTTTGGATAGAAAATATCTGGAGGGAAAGCAAATTAGGGAGAATTAATACAATTTTAATGTTGTTTTTCATAATCTGATAAAAGATTTGTTTTACTTTTAGGGAAAAATGTTTTTATAGTGTGTTTTCCTCTCAGTTGATAAGGTTGCAACTTGATTTCTGTTGGATTTGGTTAGGTATTTAAAAAGAAATCTAGATTATTAAAGTTTAACACATGCTTTAAAGCCTAGAGAGTGATGAACTGTTGTTCACTCTTTTTTCCAAATTTGTAGTGACATTGACATCTGCTCTGCTCAGTAAATACAGTATGTGCTAATAGATTTGGGGGCACTTGTTAAAACCAGAACAGATCTTTCAGAATTAATATAAATATGGCCAGCATAACATGCTTCACCCCAGGGAAATTATGACCCAACGAGTTTTGTAGAGAACTAAGTCCACCACCTTCTGAGATGGGTTTGAGATCCTTGAAGATACTGTGACCCGTTTTGGGATGTAGTGAGGAGCTGGGAAGATGTTCAACAGCTTGCAGAGGTGTGACATGTGTGCTTCCACATGAGCAGTGTGACTTGTCAGAAGTTACTGAGATGTCCAGAGAACCTCATAAGTGCTTACACTTTTTAAAGTGTTCTCGGTGTTTGCATTTTTGTTGAGTACTTTTTTGCAAATAGTTTTCTGTTCAGCAGTGACAGTGTTCTGTGCTGTTGGTTGCAGCCCCCTCAGTGGTCCAGCACTCTTCCCACAGCTTTCCTGGGCTCTCCGTTTCCACCCAGACTTCTTTTCACCTTTCTGCCTTCTGAGCTTTGTTTTTGGGCAAAATACTGTTCTTTTAGTCTCATATGGTTTAAGTTCTGAGGAGTGTAAGTAAGTGTAAGGAGTGTTAGTACTGCTCGCTTTATAGGCCTGGCTTTGTTTGACTGAAAGGAAATCCTTAGGGCTGGGTTCAACTTGACATTTGAAGGATGTCCAAGGGCCATAGTGTCAAGAGTTCCATCATTCTTTATCAAACCAGTAAGTCTGGCCTTTTTTTTTAAAAAAAAAAATCTCTTGTTGTGTACTGTCAAATCAGATCTGACTGGCACAGGAGGAGATTGCCCCTCCTTCTCCAGCGTAATATCTGGTGGATTTGAACCACACACCTTCAGGATTGAAGTCTGGCCTTTTTATACTTTATTTGTTATACTTTCGTTTTTGTTCTCCATTTTTCTCGCCCACTATAGGTGCCATCTGTTGTGATCACCAATCAGACTGGTGTGGGACTGATGGTTGGGGACCCCTCTCCCATACTTCTCCCACCACTGCTGTCTGTTACGATAGAGGAGTTCATAATTATTTTCTATTTTATTATTTTTGCATGTGTGTACCGTCAAATCAGATCTGACTGGTACGGGAGGAGATTGTCCCTCCTTCTTCAGCAGAGTGTTTGGTGGATTTGAACCATGTACCTCTGCAATTGCAGTGCAGCTTCTTGCCATTAGGCCACCAGAGCACACCTATTTTCTAAAATTTTATATTGATAGAATCATAAGTATGTTATTTTGCAGGAATATTCTTTTTAATAATACAAATGGTCTTTTTTTTTTAATGAAAGTTTACAGAGACTTAGGGTTTCCATTCATTCATTGTTGCATTTTTCTTCCTGCCCACTCTTCCCCCCCCCAAATTCGCTCTTCCCTTTGAAAAGTAAAAGAAAAATTCTTTCATTCTTATGCAATCCTTCTCTCCCAGTCCACCCCACTGTGCCGCCTTTGGAAAGAATTTGAAACTTCAAGATAAAGTACCAGAAATAGAACAGAGGAGTACCCCTAAAAACAAATAACTCCAAGCACAGGTTTCTTGAATTAAAATTGATATAAAAGAACAAGTACATACTTAAACTTTACATTTCCCGTCTCAACACTTTAGTGGAGAATGCGCACCTTCATTATGCCCCCTCCTGTAGTCCAGCTCTTTTGCTCTCACTCCTACTTGCTGGCAAGATAGACTTGCTTGTGTGTCTAGTTTTATGTTAGTGGAGTCATACTGCATCATCAGGGACTGCATTGTATATACCAGCCAGGCATACAGACTGCAGTCACGTCTGAGCAAGCGCAGTAGTGCTGTGCTGAATCAGTTTGAAGTGTAACTGCACAGGTGTGTAGAGTGATCAAAGTCGGGATCTGTGCACGTTGTTTGGGGTGTAACCATGTGGTCTGTGTGCAATCCGTGGCAGAGAGCCACCTTTGTTCTGAGCACTGTACAGATTTGGTGGGAAAGTTGCTTGGTGTCCCGTGGAAACGGCTTGCAATAAGGTTTGTGGCATGCCTCCTCCCTGTAGTCTGTGTGGACCAGAATAGAGATGTTATGCCTCCTACAACTCCTTGGCTGGCTCTGTGTTTGTTTTCCAATTGGCCAGTGAACCTGAACGTCCAGTGTTGGCTGATTGCTAATGAAATGAGCAGGATACTTGACTTTGGACATGACGAATTGGCACCGTGAGCAGGATCCACGTGGAACATTTGGCGCTGAGAGCAGGATTCAGACATGAGAGTTGGTACTGGGAACAGAATTTACTGCTGTTATTGTTGTGTACTGTTGAGTCAGAACCGACCTATAGCTAACCCTCCAGCAGGTTTTCAGAGGCAGTAAATAAATGGGAGGAGATTGTCCATCCTTCTCCCATGGAGCAGCTGGTGGATTAGAACAATATATCTCTGGGATTGCCACACAGCTTCTTACCAGTGGGCCACCAAAGGCCCCCTAATTTAATTTCCTAATTGCCGAATAGTATTGATTGTATGGATATGCCACAAAGTTTATCCACTTAACTCCTGATGGACATTTGGGTTGTTGCCAGTTTGAGTTATTATGGAAAAAACTTCAACCCTGCTGAATATTTGTGGACAGCTCTGTGTGGACCTATGTTTTAATTTTCTTGAATCCTGTGATAGATGTATGTTTCACTTTTAGGGTACTTACCATTTGATTCCCTACCATTCAGTACCTACTCTCAGCATTAGCAGCTCTGAAGATTTAGTAACATGTCTTTCTTCTAACTGAAAAGTTACCCGGTCTGTGGGAGAAAGACCAAGATGAGCAGTCTGCCCTTGTAAAGAATTAGAGCCTTAGCAATTTGATGGAGGGCCACTGACTCCTAGTCCCCTCATAGCAGTGGGTTGGAGGTTTTTTCCCCCATATCAGCAGTGACTAAGAATTCTAGTTTCTCGACATCCTTGCCAACACTGATGTTCAGTTCTTTACATTTTAAGTATTGTGATAGGTGTATGGTGATGTCTCAGATGTGTTACTGATTTGCATTTCCCTAACACCTGATGATCGGAAGGGGCTCAGGTGGCTTAGTCCATGCAGTTTGCACTGCTTACCCAAGAGCCAAGCCCCTCTGGTGATTCGAATCCACCAGCAGCTCCACAGAAGGGCCGTGGGCATTCTCCTGGACATTTGACAACCTTGGAAACCTAGTGGTGGATCAACATGAATCATTTCCAACTAAAGAGAAGTTTTGAACCTCTAATGGAGGAGTTTCAGTAGTGAGGTGGTGAAGGCATTAGGCCAGCCACTCTGAACGAATGCTGAGAGAGTCTGCTTCTGTAAAGACTTACTGCCTTGGGGACCCTGTGAGGTTGTTCTGCTCTATACTGTAGGATCACTGGTGCAGTCAGCTTGATGACATTGAAGGGGTGCCTCATGAGGTTGAGCCTCTTCTTGGGTGTTTTTTTGCTCTCCGTATTTCTTTTCTGAAGTATCTGTTCTAATCCTTTGCATGTTTTTAAGACATCAGTTAGTTGTTTACACATTTTGTTATACTATTTTCTCCTTGAGCTGCCCTTTGAAATCATCTGTTCAGCTCTCTTCAAGTATCAAAAGAAGACAGAAAGAATACACAGTCACTGTACCAAAAAGAATTGATTGATGCCGAACCATTTCAGGAAGTAGCATGTAATGAAGAACCAGTGGTACCAAAGAAGTCTGAGCCACACTGAAGGCATTGGGGAAAAGTAAGGCCTCAGGAATTGATGAGGTGTTTCAGCAAACAGATGCCGTTTTAGATTTGCTTAATAGACCATGCAAAAAAATTTGGAAAACAACAGCAGGCCAACTAAGGTTCTGACTCCATAAAAAAGGTGATCCAACAAAGTACAGACATTATCTATATTGCCATTAATACCACATGGAAATAGAATCTTGCAGAAGTTTGTTCAGCTTTATATCCACAGGGTTGTAGTTTGTTGTTGTTGTTTGGTGCTGTCGAGTCGTAGACAACTCATAGCAACCTGAGCACTGTTCGTACATAGAGTTTCCAGAGGCAAGCCATTTTGGAAGTGGATGCCGCTCCTGCTTCCAGGCTTGATTTAGTCGGGACACTCCAGCCAACACTGTCCACCATGGGTACCCGTTACCACGATTGGCACATCACTGTCACAGGCTTCAGCATCACAGCAGCCATGAGTTACCTCTGTACAGCAACACACAGACTAGTGCTATACCACCTAGAAGAATGTTTGACAGGAAGACAATTTGAACCTGGCCAAGGGCCGCAGATGAAAATCACCCACCTTCGGCTTGGTAGCATTAACTTCCTTTCCACTAGGCTAATGTAGCTCTCTCCACAGGGTAGTGCCAGAAATTCAAGCTGGATTCAGAAAAGGCCATGAAACAAGAGACCTTATTGCTGATGTCAGTATATCCTGGCCGAAAACAGACTAATGTCAAAAGGAGGTTTATTTGTGTTTTACTGACTGCAAAGACATTTTATTATTTATATTATAATGAATTATGGATAACCTTGAGAAGAATAGGAGTTGTAAAATACTCAGTTGTGCTCGTGCCACACCTGTAATAGACCACAAAGCTGGCATTAGAACAAAGTAGAGAGCTACTGCATTGTTTAGAATCAGGGAGTGCGCATCAGGGTGGTGCCTTTCCACGATACCTGTTCAGTGGCAAGTCATTGCAGAGGCTACAAAAAATAATGTGGCATCAGGATTGAAGGACGACTTAACAACACCTTGCATTAATACAGATGATACAACATTGCTTGCAGAAGATGATGGAGACTTGAACCACTTAATGAAGAAAATAAAAGACTGTAGTCTTCGATATGGATTACATCTTAATATCAAGAAAACAAAAATCCTAAAATCCTCATCACTGAAACAGCCGGTAGCATCATGATAGATGAGAAGACTGAAGCTGTCAGATTTTTTCCCCTTGGATCCACAATCAACACCCATGGTGTTGCATTCAAGGAATCTGACAGTCACAAAATTAAAAGATATGTTGTACTCGGGGAAATCCACTGTCAGGGCCCTCTCCAAAGTGCTAAAGAGCAAGGATATCTGTTTAGCACCTACCATGCATTTGATGTGAGCTGTGATATTTTCAGTTTCGTCATATGCATATAAAAGTTGAGAAATGAATAAAGAAGAGTGAGGAAGAATTGATGCTCTTGAATTGTGATGTTGCAAAGAGGACTGAATACTCTTCCATAGACCGCCAGAAGAGCACACTGGTCTGTCTTGAGGAAGTGCAACCAGAATGTTCCTTGGAGGCAAGGATGGCAAAAACCATGTCTAATATATTGAGCATTTTGTGAGGAGTGGGGTGCCAGTCCTTGGTGAAAGACATCCTGCTGGGGAAATAGGTCCATGAAAGAGGGGAGATGGATTTATGCAGTGACTTGCAGCTTTGTGGCTGATGGAGATCATGAGGGGAGGCAGAGTAGGGCAGAGTTTCGATCTGTTCTTAACGAGACCACTAAGAATCCTGGATCCTGGTCAACCTTATCACACCTAACAACACCACCTTTCATAGCCATGTGTCACACTCAACAAAACTGGGAAATTAATGTTGGTACAGTACTAGCATCTATAGATCATACTTGGATTTCACCATAATGCCCCTTTTTTTGTTACAGAACACCACACTGGATATAGTTGTCTTGTTCCCTTAAGTGCCCCCCAGCCCATGACAACTTCTCAGTTTCTCCTTGTAGTTTATGAGCTAGAAGTTTTTGAAGGGTTTGAGGCAGACATTTTATAGAATATATCTCATTGGGGTTTTTAAATTTTTTTTTTTTTTTTAATAAGTCACTTAGCATTGTCTCTACTAGGAACTTTCTTAGAAAACAGATAGCCAGAGTCCCCATTCTTGAGGCTTGTCTGTGTGGATTATGATAAATTATGGCTAACATCAAGCCCCCCTTTGCTCTCTCCCTTTGCTCTCCAACCCCATCCACTCCAGCCACACCCAGCAGGCTCTGCATTCCTCCACCTGCCTCCAATCTCTGGCTTCCAGAGATTCATGGTGTTTTCCACCTAGAATATTCTTCCTCATTTTTAGGGCCAGCACCTGGCCAGCCTGCAGCACAAAAGCTCCATATGATATTCTTCACTCTGAGCATCGATTGGTTTCACCTTCCGTGGGCTACATCCCCAGCAGAGCTTACCTTGCTGTTATTACCTGTTCATCTGTCTTCCTTGCCATGCTGTCTGCTCTCTTAAGGAGACTATACGTTCTATTTAGTTCTGGATCCCTAGTAGCTATCAGAGTCCCTATTACATGTTGTGTTATGTGCCATTGAGTCGCCTGCAACCCATAGTGACTCCATGTGCAACAGCGCTGAAGCCTGCCCTGTCCTTAGCCAGTCTCACTCCAATACACCTATCCCCATTAACCCAGTTACTGTATCAGTCCATCTCATCAGGGGTCTCCCTCTCTTGTGCTGTCTCTCCACCCTTCTGAGCATGATGTCCTTCTCCAAGGCCACATGCCCAAAGTATGTGAGACAGAGCTTCAAATCTTGGTCTCCAAGGAGAAACTTGGTTTCACCCTCTCTAAGACAGACCTGTTTGTTTTCTTGGGAGTCCCGGGTATGTTAAAGACTCTTCTCCAGGACAAAATGGCACTCAAATATTTGCACGAATGGCTGATTAGCTTCAGAACACTTGCCTCCAAGGAGCAGCCAGGTTTTACCCTCTAGGATGAACCACTGACCAGTTGGCAGCATCATAATATATGATAAAGAGACTGATATTGTTGACAGCTTCAGGTTGCTTGGCTCTACAGTCAACACTCTTGGTACCAGCAGCCAGGAAATTAAAAGACGAATAGCCTTGGGAAAGTCTGCTGTTAGAGACCCTTCCAAAGTACTGAAGAGCAACAGTCTCAGTCTGGAGACTAACGTGTACCTTAGTCTTTGCAATTACTTGCTTTGCATCAGAGAGCTGGGCAGTGAGTAAGGAGGTTAGAAGGAGAGTTGATGTCTTTGAGCTTTGGTGCTAGAGAAAAGTATTGAATATACCATGGACAGCTAGGAGAACAAACAAGTTTGTCTTGGAGAGGGTGAAGCCAGGCTGCTCCTTAGAGGCAAGGATTCTGAAGCTTTGTTTTTGGACATGTTGCAAGGCAGGATCAGTCCTTGGAGAGGGGTGTCATGCTTGGGAGGGTGGAGGGACAGCACAGGAGAGGAAGACCCTTGATGAGATGGATTGATTCAGTGACTGGGGTAATAGGGATGGGCTTGTTAATAAGATTGGCAAGGGGGTTTAGGGCTGTTCTCCTTTAGGGTCGCTTTGAGTCACAGGTGACTTGATAGCACATAACAACAACAAAGAGCACTCTGGTTGCACTACTTCTAAAACAGATTGGTTTATTTTTCGGGCAGTTCATGGTATATTCTGTATTCATCACAAACACCGTAATTCAGAGGTAACATTTTTTGGATCTATTATTCATTATCTAGCCCTCTCATGCATGTGGGCAATTGAAAATACTACAGCTTGTTGTTGTTGTTGTTGTTATGTGCCATGGATTAGTTTCCGACTCATAGCAACCCTATGCACAACAACCCTAAACCCTGCTCTATCCTGCACCAATCGCACCGCCTCTGACACACCCATCCCGATTACCCCAGTCACCGAATCAATCCATCTCATA
>NW_006399781.1:7513576-7521751 GCF_000299155.1 Elephantulus edwardii | reverse complement strand
CTGTTCAGCTCTTTAGTATCTTGAATTCTTCCTTGTGCTTTGGCTTCTCTACGCTCCAGTGCAATCTTCAGAGTTTCTTCTGACATCCGCCTTATTCCTCAAAGTGCTATTTTTGCTTTTTTAACCCTCCTCACTATCTTCATAGTGATTGTAGCTACTTAAATATTGTAGCTACTTAAAGATAGTCTAGACTAGTTTGTTTCTCCATCAGGGGAATTAACTTTTTAGTCTGAAATACAGAGATGATGGAGCAATTCCTCTCACGCAGATATGTGCATGTCTGCTTGTCTCTGGCAGGCACTGTGAGGACGGGCACACAGGGCCGCGGGGGACATGGCACATCTTCCTCGAGTGTCCCATTTGCTCAGAGGCTTTAAGGAAAATGTTTGGTTTTGTTATTAAGTAGAATGCAAATATCAAATGAATTTTCAAGATAAAAAATATGGATTAGTTCACTTTCATGCTCTGGTTGGGATAAGTTTGTTAGGAACTTAGAGAAGAGCTTTATTTTAGTCACCAAATAAAATGATGGATGGGATGCACTTAATACTGTCGCTGGTGTTCATTTAAACACATGCTGGCCATTAGACATCTTGCTCCCCCATAAAGTCTCTTCTTGAGTGATTGTTAGGTGATAGACTTGGGGTCCCTTTACTTGATACAGCAGTAACTGAAAAATTTTCAGCTTTGTGCATCCTTAGACGTTTGTGGCACATACACGTTCTGAGGCAGCATTCTGATGGGTAAGTGGCCCTGCACGCAGAATCCACATGTTCTCATCCCTGTGTTGACTTGCAGTCGGGTGCGATCATGACTGTGCTGGCCGCTGTCTGCACCAAGATCCCAGAAGGGAGACTGGCCATCATCTTCCTGCCCATGTTCACGTTTACGGCGGGGAATGTGAGTACTCACGCAGTGGTGTTCCGGGAACCCTGGTGGTACGGGCTAACATCAGTGCTGGGCAAGTCACAGCTGACACGGCTGTTCTCTCTTCCTGACTTCCAGGCCCTCAAAGCCATCATTGCCATGGATACTGCTGGCATGGTCCTGGGATGGAGGTTTTTCGATCATGCAGCACATCTTGGGGGAGCTCTCTTTGGAATGTAAGTTTGAGTCCACTTGATTGCTGAAGTGGACTCCAAGGCATTGTCCTCTTAACCCCTAAAGGAGGTCACGGCAGACTTTAACTATGGGATGTGACGGGACATCTCAGCATGGTTAACTCTGGCCTGCCCTAGTGTCACATGTGAGATGGGATGTGGGTGGACCACTGCTGCCCCTCAAGTCACTGGAGCTCCTCTGAACCTTGTACCTCGGCTTCTGACTGTCGTCTTGCCCAGCCCCTAAATACGAAACTGCTATTCTGATAGCAATCCAAGTTAAATAGTACAGTTTTATTGTTTTCGCATCCCATCTGCGCTTTTGTCCTCCTTTGCCCCTCTTCTGCTATCCTCCTCTCATCTCCCTGAGCGATTTCCATCCACTCTTGCTGACCATTGATCCCCAACCCCATCTCCCCAGTGCTGTGCAGGCCTGTGTAGCTACCTGAGCATTTGCTGCCTGCAGGGAGTGAGTGTGCTCAGGCTCTGCAGGACTGGAGGAGAATCCGGGGACCAGAAATCAGTGCTCCCCCTTACAGGCATCTTTTAGGTGGTGGCACAAAGCTGGGCACCATGCATTATATTGTTGTTAAATCCACTTCACCCGGATTAGAGCATGGGGCTCAGAAGTGATCTTCTGCCGGTCACAGAGCCCTTCCCTAGCAGAGCAGAGATGTAAAGCCCTGCCCACCCTGGTCACACCACGCTGAGTACAACCAGCATTGTTACACAGAGCTCCATTTGTGCTTCAGACAGTGGGCTTCTGCCCAAAACAGAGCAGCAACTTGGTCACAGAAAGAGCTCTAGCCCAGCACGTCCTGAGTGGTCAGGAGAGGCCTTAAGCAGAGTTCCCTCTCCACTGGATCCCCCTTTGGGGGTCTTTTTTTGTTTATTTTTCCATAAATGTTGCCCTTTTTCTTATAAATGTTGCCTTTGGTCCTTAGATTTTGATTTTTACATTGTTTCACAACAATGGAAAAGTTAAGGTATTTTAAATGGGAAAAAAAGAAAAATCTATTCTAAGTGGAGCAGTTTTGCCTAGTAGGCGGTAGAACTAAATGCCATTATGCCTTTTATAATTTTCAGTGATGATTAAAGAATAGCATATGTGAGTTCTAGCTTTTAAAGCAGCACATTATAAATAGTAGAAACTGACCTGATATTACAATATGAGAAACATAATAACTGATGAAGAATTGTTTCATGGATGCTAAATTTATCTGGATCCTTCCATGTGTGCATAAAGGATCTTTCCCAGCAGGTTTTATTCTCTGAACTATAATTAGGTGACCTTTTGCTTCCATCCTGAAAATAACTGGATCGAAGCGTTTTAAAGTCCAGCTTCTGAAAGGCTGGGAGGGTCTCTCTTCTGTCACTTCTTCATTTCCTAGATCTCAGCCTATCCAGTATTCATCTTTTATAACCTCTTTGTTAACTGACTAGAGGAATCCATATCTAAAAATCTTTTTTTCCCCATTAAATCTCCCTGTTTTGTTGATGGTGAAGATTCCATTAGAACCTACCTGTACATGTCCTTGACTTTGTGTACCTGATGAATCCTCTAGGCCTCAGTTGTACCAGTACAGTAACACTAGCTCAGAAACACTGAACATTCACCTAAGCTAAGGACATTGGTATTCATAGAATCCTATGTGCTAAAGGCTGATTTCATTTTCTTAGTCTGTGAGGTCTCCACTTACAGATAAGGAAGCTGCTTGAGGAAGATAGTCCACGCTTGCCCGAGTCCACCAACTGGGCCTCTGTGCCGAGCTCAGGCCTGCTGAAAAGGACGCCTCAGAAACTAGATGTCCTTCAAGTATTTGTCCAATTTTATTTTTAGCCAAATGACTGATTACATTAGGATTTCTGAGTGTAATCAGAAACGGCGTACCTGTGAGATTTTAGCGTTTTTCTCTCTGAAATAAGTAGGTTAAAAATAAGCAGGCAGAAACCCTCTTATTAATGAAGAGTTCCTGACGTGTAATTAATTTCTTTCAAGGGTTTTACAATTGCACTTGAATCAGAGGGTGACGATTTTGCTCTCATTGTAAATTCACCACAGAAATTTTACTTGAAGCCAAAAAGAATTTATTAGTTTTTTTAAATTTTCTATTCTTTCTGTAAACTTAACTATGATTCTTTTCTTTTTTAAATTTTAATAGTGCCTCTGTTTTTAAATCAAAATTGTAATTATATTTACTTACTTTTAAGTGTACATTATAGCAAAAATTACAGTAAACATAGGTTCTGGTATAATTCAAGTCCTTTAAAATGAAAGGGAAAAAAAATACATGCCACAGACTTTCCGAAGCTGATAAAGCATCACACAGCTATTCTGATAATCAAGAGTTAAATGGAACTGGGGCTGGGAGATGCAGAGATCAACAAAATCTGGTCTCCGCCTCAGGGAACATGAAATCTGTTTTGGAAAACTAGTACAAAAACAAGGTTTCGGGAATAAAAAAGCTTTAGGTGGCCACCGTTCCCACTTGGCCCCTTTCCTGGGGAAGCCTCTGCCACCTCACCACCCCGGCCTTGGTCACCTGCCCTCCTCACCTGCATTGTCAGGTGCTTGCCTGGTAGTGCTGTGCGTCTCCTTGCGGGGCCCCCTCCTCCTCAGCTGCTCGGCACAGCTCACTGAATTCTCCACGTCACACCACATTGGAATGCTGGCCTTGGTGTTCTGATGGTTACTAGTTCTGGAGCTTGAATAAGTCAAGTTCTAAACCCACAGTGCTTTGCGTCCTCATCTCGTTGCTCCAGGCTCCATACAGGCCATATTTTTTTTTCTAATGAGCTAATTAATAGGAGATGGAGCTGCTTCGTAAAGGCAGAGGGCACAAAAGAGAGCCATCACAGTGCGATAGGCAACCAGGGAAAATTACCTCTACCTAGACTTGGAGTCCCTGCACTTACCTGCGTAAAGCTCTTCCCTACCTACATAAAGCAACCAGTTGTATTCAACAAGCGAGACGAAAACAACATGGCATTAGGTTTAAGCAGGAACTCGATAACTTGATGGCACTTGTCAGCTGTGTGTTTCGCTGTTTGAATGTCAGACCTGGTTTGTTTTTCTTTTTCCCAGATGGTACATTACGTATGGTCATGAACTCATTTGGAAGAACAGGGAGCCTCTGGTGAAAATTTGGCATAAAATGAGGACTAAGGACCCCAGAAAAGGAGGTGGCTCTAAGTGAAAACAAGATTGGAAGAAACTGATCCAGTCAGTGCTGCCTGAAAGACCCAGCGTGGTGCTGGCCCTGCGTCCCCAGCGCTTGGCGCCAGACCCAAGACACTCAGCACCTCATGGTCCCAGGTGTCCTTAGGACGAACCCTTATTAAAAAGCAAATTATGACAGAGTTGGTGAAATAAAGGTTTATATCTCTAGTTTGTAACTGAAGGGTGTGTGTGCTCTTTTTGAGACCATTGCATTTGATAGAGGTCTCTGAGCCGGGAGTTAAATGCTGGATGTAAACTCAACCTCTTATTCTCGTGTGTGGCCTGCTGGCACCTGCTCAGCGTTAAATCTGGCCTCTCTTCTCTTGGTTGACTGGTATTGAAAAGTTGGGAGTATTTTCCCCAGCCTGGTCAGGGTAACAGTTGCAATATTTTACCAGAATTCCCAAGAAAGGTATTGTTTTCTGGCAGTGAGGGGCATATTTTTAAAAAGCTATTTTTAGGGTTTGCTTTCTAGGTTAAAACTGTAACTAAATTAAGGGTTAGAAGGAAGTGACTTGGATAAATTTGAACTTGAATCAGAGCCTAATTGTATCTTCTGCTTCTAATTGAAGCCTCTTACTGAAATAGCAGACGACGTCGTCCTAACTCTCCTGTGGTTGTGTTCACTAGACACTTGTCATGCTTGAAAGTTATTTCCAGGAAAGGCTTTTTGATAATTTCATTTGTCTTCAAAGATTTTTCCACTCCAGAGGATTTAGAAGCCATTGTTGGTCTCCAGAAGCATGTGCCTACGCACGGGGTACAGGGGCAGCTTGGTCTGTAACATGCCCTCTTGTGGTGCTGGTTTAGGGCCCTGGCAGGTCAGGTTTCAGAGGGTGGAGTGGTTGTGCCTGCCTTACGAGGCTTCGGAAGACTGCCCAGCACCATGTGCCCTGCATGTAGCCACTGTCGAGTATCTGGGGGTTCTATGTGGCCTTTTCCCACTGGATTGCTTTCCTCCACTGTGAAGTGCTATTCTTCCCAGTGAGAGGGTTCTAGTGTCTCCTACAAGAGTGTTTTCAACCCATTGCCCCTCACTTTGCACAAGGGCTACATAGATGCAGAAGGGGTGAGGCTGCTCCTAGTCACATGGCTCTGCTGTGACATTTGTGGATCTGCCATGATGCTCACAGATCTCTGATGGCAGGATGAGGCAAGATTTGTTCCATCCGAGATGGAACAAGAGACCGAATTCACATCGACATCCCATAGCCTGTCTGGCAGCCTGCAGTATAGGCAGTGGAGGTGTGTCTTCTCCCCGGTTTGTGACAAGGGAAGGAATGTTCAGGAAATCGGGAGCCTTGGAACACAAATAACCCTTTTCACTGGAAGTGCCTCAGGAGGTGGCCAGCTCTGGCAGCATGACGTGTGACTTGGGAAATGGTGCCATGCTCCTGATAGCTGGGGTTGGTGGGCTGTTTACCCATCTTATGTCTTTGCTATGTCTGACCCTCGTCACTTCCTGCCCGAGCCCCAGACTGCACCCTGCCTGTTCTGGGGGCTCTGCTCCCCCTCCCCAGCCTCTCTACGTGTTGCTGTACCCAGGAACACACCCTTGTTTCTATCTTACTATCCACACACTGCTGAATTGCTTTTTTTGTGTGTGGCATCGGTTTTTTCCGTGCCCACCACTGAAGAGCTATAGTCACTGGAAAGTGTGTCTCCGGTGAGCAAGCCGTGGCTCCAGACCCCACTGTGCAGGCGCCTCGGGCATCAGCTGCCAGTCACGGAAGTGAGAGCTCCAAGCCTTTCCAGACTTCCTCTGTCACATCCTTTAAAATCTGCACCTCCTGCCTCCTCCCAGTGCCCTGCTCTTCTCTGACCTGGATTCTGGAGATTCCTCTCCCATTTAGTCTCTAAAACATCCCCATACTCTGTCATCTGGCCTCCAGTGTACTGAAAAGACTCCTCTCCCTGTCGCCTGTGACAGCCTCAGTGGAAACCAAGGCCCTACACCATCTGCTTCTGTTCCCCTGGCCCTTACCCCCACCCCATACCCGCCTTTGCTACAGTGCAGCCTTCAGCATCTGTCTGCTGCTGCTCCTACCGTGTGGTGTCCATGCTCCTCATGTGTCACCTACTACATTGTAAATGACTTCCAGACACCAGCATTCATTCTTCATAGCAGGCCTCTGCTGGCTCGGTGGTAAGGAGTTGTGCTGCCAGCTCAGCAGCATGAGGTTCAAGCCCATTAGGTGCTCTATGGGGAAAGAGATGGACAATCTCCTGTTCAGTTGCTGCCTCTGAAAACTCACTGGTCAGCGGAATTGCCTCCAACTCAAAGGTATACAACAATAGCAGCAGATAGGTGCGTGCTCAGGGTGTGATGAATGAAGAAACACAAGAGCTCTCATTTTCTGCAGTCTCCTGGGTGACTATCAGGGTCCATGCCCACTGTGGACAGATGACCTGCTCCGGGCCTGAGAGGGTGGGGGGCTCTCCAGCGCCTTCATGGCCCTCGGAGCAGCCAGTGGTCACGACCTGGCCTGCTCAGCTCAGCTGCCACTTCAGGGGAGCTGCTTGGTCACTTTACTGTGGTTTCCAAATCAAGATGTGCCGGGCTCGGGAGATGAGTGTGCGCTGACTGGCCAGGCTGTGCTGCAGTCCTCCCTGGACTGGCTGGATGCTGCCAGGAGAGCCTCAAGCTCCGGGTAATGAGTGCTGTTCCATTGGTGGTGGTAGGAGGCCTGCAGGGCACACCAGGCGCACATGGAAACTAACTAGGAAGACTTCTGAGAGACTGCCCTGAATTGACAGTGACCGTTAGCTGGGACAATTACCCAAATTCAGGCTGAAAATATGACAATAAATGCAGTGTTGCTCTTCAGAGGCATCCAGAATGGTCCAGCATCTGACTCTCATGGACTGTCCCAAACACAGCCTCTAACAAAAGTAAGCTGTCCTGATACCGGGATTCCTACCAAGAAAAAGGGGTCCCTGGGAGCCCAGTCCTTAGGGAGTTGCACAGCTAACCCAAGGGCCCCCTTAAAATCCACTGGAGGCTCCCAAGGAGGAAGGTGGCAATCCCCAATGCAATTCACAGCCTCACAAGTAATGAAAGATGCGCTCTGAGTGGATTCCAGCTCAACTTGTCACTGAGTTTTACAATATACCAAGCAGGTGGGCAAAGACCGGGAATCTGCCTGTGGTGCAGTCCAAGCCACTTCCGGGCTTGGTGAGATGAGACCCAACACCTCCCCCCCCAAAAAAAGCCAAGTCAGCAGCGCCTATGGTGGTGGCTCCGTCTCCATGTCTGTTAAATGTGCCCGTGGCACACGTTTTTCTAATTGAGGAGCAGAAAATCGGGGAATGTTGAAGTCAGCACAGTCAAGAAAGCTATTAAAAAATAAGGAAACTTTTAAGATAATCAAATGTTAAAGAATTCAGAGGAGTTTGACAGGCTGGGACGGTCTATAGGAAAGTGGCAGGGCCTTACTGGCAAAGCTGCAAAACCGGTGTAGAGCAGCTCCTGGAGAGGTCAATCTGAGGCTGATGCCAGTTCTTGCTGAAACGATTGGCTGTCCCCGCCAGAGGCCTGCACCGCGGCAAACAGCCGGCGCCTCACTGGTTGCTTCAAACACGTGTCCTCGGTTCTCTGGGCTCCAGGGCTCCCCGTGACCCTCTCGCACTGCACTGCCCCCTGCTCGGCCCCCACTCAGTTCACTCCACATGCGGCCGCCGCACGCCTGGAGATCCTCTCGCCCTTCAGAGAGGAGGTGGCCCCAGCCGGCCTCGATCTTTGCGAAGGGAGACTGGGTTTCTAGAATAATAAGCAGGAAATTCGGGATTGAATTCCGAGACAGTGTGCACAGCGGCCACGTGGACACGACTCCGCGAGGTGCGCCCTGTTGACCG
>NW_006399781.1:7483279-7513125 GCF_000299155.1 Elephantulus edwardii | reverse complement strand
CTCCCCATCGGCGACGCGGATGCGGCTGCAGCAGCCACCACGTCGTACAGGTATCGGGCAGAGGGACGGGGACGCATCGCGTCTGGACCCCCTGGTCTGGGAAGACGAAGGGGTGTCCCCTGCAATCCCCAGGCACTTCCCTCCTGGCACTCCGCAGATGGGGAGCTCACTACCTCACCGGGCCGCCCTGCCACAAATGCCTGCCTTCCACCTGATTGGGAATGTTCCCATTTCACTTCCCCCGGGTGGGCCAAGAAGGGGTGGGCGCAGGCCGTCTGAGAGCCCCCCTGGTCAGTGCTCCCTAGGGAAGCATTGATGCTAAGAACCGTGCCCAGGGTTGCAGAGTGGGGCATCTCCCAAGTTCCCCGAGACTACAGTCCCGTGGACGTTCCCTGCCCCTCAGCTCTGCGCTTGAACAACCGAGAGGTTTCTCCTTTATCCTGCAACAAAAGTAATACATTTCACTGTAGAAAAGTTGGAAATTACAGCAAAGAAAAGAAATATCCCTATCCCCAACTGCAAATTGGCACTGCTTTCTCTTCCTTAACATGCATCCGCTGCGTGCCTGTCCACCTACTTTTATCTTCTTCCATGATCCGTACTATTTTCACCTATTGTGGGTGGGTGCCCTGTACTAGAAGTTCTTCTGCAACATGAATTTTAATAGTTGTGCAGTCGTTTATCCGAAGGACAGTCAGAGTTTATCTCTAATGGAACTTAAGGAGCGCTGGTAGCAACATAGTTAAGCCCTTGACTTCTAACCAAAAGATTCGTAGTTTGAACCCACCATGGTGGACTTCTCCAAGGGAAAAAGATATGGCCGTCGGCTTCCCCAGACAATACTGCTTTGGAAACTCCACAGGGCATACTGGTCTGTTCAGGAGGGTCAGGGTGACTCAACAACATTGGGTTTGGGGTTTTCTCATGGATTATTTAGGGTATTTAAATATGGGGCTGTTAAAAATACTGTTGTTCCTTTGCCCCAGCTGTTGGACTTCCAGGAGTGCTCCCCACAGCATCGAGTGTGGAGTAGGGCGTCAGGGGTCCAAGGTACACCACACACAGCCCATGCGCACCCCTCCCCCTTTGGGTACTGCTTGCTTCTGGGCCCATCCACAGAGAGGATACGGTGAAACCCTCTGAGGTAGAGCATCAGGACATGTCAAAATGGCAGTGGCTATTAATACCCATATCCATGCTCAAGGCAACACAGAGCATGAGGCAAGGATGTGCCAATACCTGCCCCTGAGTGGTGAAGGATGTGCCCGGGGCACAGACCACAGGGGATTCCTCTGCTAACCCCAAGGCAGTGTCTCTGGTGGTTGGACTCCACCAGCAGCTCCTCTGGAGAAAGATGGGCCTTCTCTTCCCAGGCCTTTTATGGCCTTCAGACCTACTGCAGTGGCAGCTCTTAGGTCCAGCTTGATGGCAATGAGTGTGAGAGGAGCCCGCTTTTAAATAGTTTTTAAATAGTTTCCTCCTCTCCATAGAATTTTAAAAGAGAATGCAGCCTCCGTGATGAGCATCCTTGTAAGTAAATCCTTGATCAGTTAATTGGTTTTAGGATGAATTCCTGCCAGTGGGATTAAGTCAGTCATGGTCATGATGCCCCTTTCCATGGCTCTGCCGTAACAGCATGCGCTAAGGATGTGAGGCAGAACTTTGCCCTCTCTTGCCTCCAAGGCATGACTGGAAAGGTGGAGGGTCAACGAAAGAGGGGAAAACCCTTAACAAGATGGGCTGACGCAGTGACTGCAGCCGTGGCCTTAAGTGTGACAGAGATGATGAGGCTCGCAGGACAGGACGCAGCTCAGATCTATTGCTCATAGTGACACTATGAGTCGGACTTCATTTGATGACACCTAACAGAATTAAAAGTCCAAAAGGTATGGACTCCACCCCTTCGTTTTATTATGTTTAAAAATCAACTATGTTGAGGTACAATTTTCGCACAATGAAATTCACCCGTTGTTAGAGGGCTGACTTGACAGGGTCTGCCCCTTGTCAGGCTTCCTCACAGGCCTGCGAGCCTGGAGGAATTAGCCGATGGGGCTGCAGGTGGGTCTTGTGTTCGTGCTCAGTCTCAGTTGCTACAACATGAGCAGGGTGTTCATGGCACCACGACCATGAGTGCTGAGAGGGTGATGCAACCGCCACCGAGGGGGCCCTGAACCAATCAGAGAACCAGAAGGTGAATGGTCCTGAAAGGAGCCATTGGTCTCCTGGTAGCCAGAGGTCAGGGTGTCCACCTCAGAGAGGCCTGAGGAGTGGGCGGGGCCAGGACAAGGGGCAGGCCTTGCAGGAGAGCCTCAGCTCAGAGAAGGAGGCACTTTATAGTAAACACTGTGTAAGATGGAGACCCCAGACGGGATTCTCCGGATTGTCAATGTGAGGCCTCATGTGAACCCCATGTGCCAATTCAGTACGTCACAGAGCTCTGGTGACAGTCAGCAGGGAATCACGCTGCTAACCCCAAGAGGGCTCGAATCCTTGGGAGAAAGACTTATGTGTAATTTATAGCCTCCAAATATTCTCTGGATATTGGCTTCAAATCAATGGCAATGAGAGTTTTGAGTTCAGTCCTACAGTTCAGGTACCTGGGTGACTGATGCAAGGTCACACAGCTCCTCACAGCAGGGCAGGACGTCCCAAGTCTTCCAGCCTCAAGGCCCCAGTTTTTGCATTTCACTGGGCCCTGGATTATAGGAGAAAATATTGATGTTATTTCCTTTCACTTCGATGCGAATCAACACCCATGGAAGCCACAAACAATATATTGCATTGGGCAGATTGCTGCAAAGGACTTCCGACCCAAGCTCCCGGCTGGACATCTTCCACACCACCTTCCTGCTCTCCAGGACAGCCCACGGGTCCTGCTGGGTCTGTCTTTGCCTTTCCTCCCCAGTCCCCTGCAGTCCCTGGTACTCAGGTCTCAGCACCAGCCTCTCCCCACCCTGTGCCCTCTGGCCACCACACAGATTGTTCTGTCCAAGGCCTTGGCTGCTCTGGGGGCCTCGGGCTCTGCTCAGGTCCAAGAGGCAGTGTGGGGACAGACGGGCAGTGCCCAGGGGAGGACCTGCTTCCCCAGGAGAAACAGAGCGCCAGATGGTGTGGGCAGCTGGTCTCCGGAGCCGTGCAGCTTCAGGAGCACACATTCCCCGACACGGGCCCAGCCCCGTATCCGAGAGCTCACTGGACAGAGGGGCCCTGCTGCCGAGGAGGATGGGGCTCCACTGACCTTGGGCCTAGGTCATGGTGGGAAGGGGCAGGAGGGCACAGGGGCTGTTTTCCTCATGGCCTCACCCAGGTGCTCCTGGGGACAGATGGCGCAGCTCAGCCTTCCTGGCCTCACCATTAGTGTGTGTGTGTGTGTGTGTGGGGGGGTTGATGTAGTAAATAGAGTAAAACAAGTAGGTCTTTTTCTTCAGTTGTGTTATGTACGGTCAAGTTAGGACTGACCCATAGCTGATCCTCCGGTGGGTTTTCAGGGGCTATAAATCTCACCCACCACTGGGCCACCAGAGCTCCCTTTTTTATTCAAATAGAATTTTTTTTTTCTTCTTCAAGAAAGTTCTGCCATGAGGATGAGCAGGCAGTGCAGGCCTGGTTCCTTCCCCTCAGGCAGAGATGCTCTTCCAGCCCGCCGGGTGCCCACACTCGGGGCCAGCAGCTGCCACCCAGTGTGTCGGTGCAGAGCACCCAGAAGGGTTCCCGGTGACTGGTCATGGGAAGCAGCTCATCAGGCTTGGCTTCTGAGGTATAGCTAGTGGATTTGAACCCCTTAACTTCAGTTACCAGCTTACATTCTTACCACCCAGGAACTCCTTACCCATGTAAAAACCAGACCGTCTTTTAGGTTTTTGAGATGTCATGACAACTCATGCTCTCCAGGTGTTAACTAGGGAACGACAGCGTGCCCGTCAGATGATAATGGGACCAGATTGCGCCTCCTTTCCCCCGTGTCATCTGTAACCACAGTACCAGGTATGGAGGCCCTTGGCTGTGGAGGCCACTATGCAGGCCATCACTGCCTCTGAGTAAAAATGACCTGGGCTGGAGGCCACTGAACACCCCACTCCAGGGCCCCCTGAAGTGAGCCGGCTTCTGGGCCGGTGAGAGAATGGTGGGGAAGGTTGGCACTGCGAAGCACACACATCACTGGAGTTTGCAGGCTGAGGATGCCAGGTGCGAAGCTCTGCTCCCCACTCCCTGTGCCTGCAGCCCCTTCTCATCTCTAAGGTGGGAATAGCAGTTTCTGCTGCTGCTCCCTCGGGGCCCGAGTGAGGGTCAGATGGCTGCCAAGTGCCAGTCGTGGAGTCTGAATTTGCTGAGGAAGGACAGCAGAGGTCAAGGGCAGGCCAGGTCTGACCTGCTCCCCGCCCACGGAGTCTGCTGAGTGGTGACTCGGACCGCAGCTGTGGGTTCGTGTGTTAGAGATGAGGATGGTATAGGACAGGATTCAGGTCTGTTGTTACAGGATCGCTGTGAGGGGTACTTGGCTCGATGGCACTTAACTGGTACATGTTTATGAGGGGCAGTGTGGAGGGAGGGGACACCTCAGCAGCCCTTCCAGGGAGCATTGGGCCCAGCAGTGGCTCCTGGGGAGATGGGGGGCCAGTGCGAGGCTGACTGTGTTCCAGACAGGAGTTCCAGGCCTGGACGGGGGTGAAGCCTGCACGGGCCACCAAGGTGAAGCCAGTCACGGTCATCACAACCCACAGCTCTGGATGGGACAGCGGCCCCGGGCCCAGCTTCCAGGTCAGCCCGACACTGTACTGCCCAGGGAGGGGCAGGGCTTCCTGCTGCAGGGGCGTGGGAGCAGAGATGGCCAGCTCAGGGCCCCGTGGCATTATGACTGGGGACAGCAGAGTGGCACCATTCCTTAACAACACAAAGCCAGGATACTTGATTACTGTTGTGTGTAACAGAGCGTGGCCCTCTGATGCCAGCCTAGCTTGCTGACCTGTGCCCCAGTGACAGCCCTTCAGTGTACCTGGGCGTCTGTGTAAGGGGGCACAAAGATGGGAGGGAGGTAGAGCCAGCTGCTACCCGATCCCACTGGAGCAGAATAGGAAGTCCCACACACCTGCCCACTGTGGGTGACGTCGTATTCGGACAGAATAGGGCAGAAGGGGTACTGTCCCCACTGAGGCTGGGGTGGGGGGAGATGCTGAGGGGAAGACCTGCTGACCACATCTCACTTCTCAGGTCCCAGAGGTGAGGAAGAAGTTCGCCCCCAACCCCTCAGCCATCTTTCAGGCTCCAGCGCCTCGGATTCTCAATGTGTGACTGGCTGTGCCTTGGAGGACAACAGCGGTGGCCTTCTTCAGGCCCTCAGAGCACTGAGGCGACCGTGGTGCAGGCCTCACATCGGCACAAGGAGAGACCAGGCCCACTGCTGGGTCTCAGGGCTGCCCTGGCTGCGGCGGCGGGGCTCACTGAGGAGGGGCTGGACCCTCGCTTAACTCTGAGCCCCAGCCACTCTCCTCTCAAGGTTTTGTGGAAGGCTGCCTATCTCTTTAATAACCCCTTTTGGCCATCCTTCAGTCTTTAAAACCTGATGAACATGGTGCCAACCTCGCAGTACTTGAAGGTCAATACTGTCATGAATTGGCCCATGAGGGCTGAGGAACCCAGACTCCAAGTCCTTGACAGACCTGCAACACGCACTTTTACTTGTTTTCCCAGGATGCATGATGATTTTACTCATTATAACCTGCGGTAACACAAAGTGTTGTCTTCAGATATTCCCACAAGCGACTCCACACTTTACAGGAACCTCGGGGGTCATCTCCTGCACATCCTCAGCGATCCTGAGCAACCACAAAGGGGTGTCCAAAGAAACTGCCTTTCACGGAGATTCAAAGACATTACATTGTATGGCCAACATGACCCTTGTCTTAACAAAACGTTTCTTGGATCAAGTGCTTGATGCGCAAAAGGAATGAATGACACCTTGTGGAGAGTTTCTAATCAGTCCCCACATTTTACTAATTTGTTTCCCCTCTATCACACTGGTGTTTTGAGAGCAGAGTACTGCACACACCTAGTACTGTTGTGATTTTAATTTCTGGGAAGGGGCATTCCTCCCTCGGTCCTGGAAGACCTGCAGTATTGCCTGGCCAGCCTCGGCCCCACGCTCACTGCTCTGGGGGAGCCCACCACCTCCCGAGGGGCCTGCTCGGAGGACACAGGGTCACAGAACATGTTTGATTTACGTCCTGTCCAGATTAGAAACCAAAGCTTAGGTGTTTTGGGTGAAGGACACAGATTTTCTTCTGGGTCATTGCCCCCTTCTGGCCCATGACTGGAGGGGGTGCTGTGCAGGGCTGCCCCTCGGAGGAGCCAGCTCTGACAGGCACGGCCCGGCCTCCCTCCAGCAGAGATGCCCTCGTGAGACCCAGCCTACAGGGGGAACCAAGCCCACACAAAAGATCCCATTATTTCGGACTTGACTGGTGTGCATGTTAGTGTTTCTGAGCCTGCCTGCTGGGCACTTCATGGGAAATGAGCAGATGAACTGAACAATCTCAGATTGTACTAAAAGGCAAAAATGTACTGTTTCAATTTCTTGTTTGTTTATTGCTATAATTAATCATAAACATGACCGCTTTCTCATACTTGTATCTTGGTAACAAGGGCTTTTCTGTTCCGTGGTTACGGCTGGTCTCCCAGGGCCCCGTGAGTCCTGAGCAACTTCTAACTTTGGGGCTGCACTGGTACCACGTGCCGTGTTTCAGGGTCCACTATTCACATCTGCCCCTTCTCTCCAGCCCTTACCCAGGGCCCTAGGCAGTAGCCTTTGAAGCTCACGCCCTGGCTTCTGCACTAAGGAACCTCAGCTTCAGCACCTCAGCAGTGAAGTGGGGTGCTATCAGGGGTCCTGCTGGCTTGTAGAGGGAATGAGTGTTCTGTGTGGGGTGGTGCTCAACACGCACCAGCCCCTCTCACCCAAAAGCCAGGTCCATTTCCACCCAATACCCCTTACCCAGCTACAGCGTGTACCCTAGAAGGCCCGGAACCCTTCACCACATCCACCTGTGCCCCTGCGTGGTCCACAGC
The DNA here is from genome assembly GCF_000299155.1 of Elephantulus edwardii. Lineage (NCBI taxonomy): Eukaryota > Metazoa > Chordata > Mammalia > Macroscelidea > Macroscelididae > Elephantulus > Elephantulus edwardii. The sequence continues at coordinate 7,506,063 of NW_006399781.1, read as the reverse complement.
CCCTTCTCTCCTCAGACCTGGTGGAACGCACACACAGGCTCTAAGGTCCGGCCATCCTCCAGGCAGGCAGTGCTGCGCTTGCAGCCTGACCTCTGAAAGCACCTTGTCATGAACGTGCCACTCGCACCCCCCTCCGTAGCCTCCCTTCCTAGGCTTTATTAACAGCATCTGTGTCCTCAAACAGCAGCTCCCACGCTTTCTAGGTGTGCTGAGCCCTGACAAACCTGCAAAGCCTCACGGAGTCCACTGGTCACAGCAGAGCGCTGTGCTTCAGAGCTGGCCCGAGGGCAGGGGCAGGCTGAGGCGGGACACTTGCCAATGGGTATATTGGAAAGAAGCATGTGTGTTATTAACTTGATAAAATAGAAACAAGCTTAAAAATAAAAGCAGTTCTGGTAGCTAATTTCTGCCAAACTGTTCGACACTGTTCTACAACTACAGTAGCCAACACAACAGGTTCAGCAGGTGTAATCCTCTCAGGCAACTCATTTACCAGAGACCACCCTGTACACAGGCCCCAGTGGACGGGACACAATGACTAGAAGCTGTCCCATCGACAGTCCTGTGGGCTGGCCGGGCTGACTTGGGGCTGGGGGCAAAAATTCCAAAAAGCAGCTGAGGAGAGCCTGGCCTTGCTGGGTGGGGGCCTGTCCCCCTGCAGGAGGAGGGACGCCCCCTTTCTCAGGGTCAACAAGACACCAGCACCATCCCCTCCTGAGGCTCTGCGGGTGCCACGACCCCGCACGTCTGCGCTGGAGCTCCTGACTGACACGGCTGTACTTTCAGGAGGTCAAGTCCAAGAGCACCCCAATCCTCAGTCCTCCCCAAGAACTATTCTTGGGGTGCTAGATAAAGCCCTCCCGCAGGGATTCTCACTTCTGTTCCTTTCAATCATGTCAAGAGTTGGTACAAAACTTGGCTATGGGAAAAAAACAACAAAAACAAAAACCTGGCTATGTTTCTGAAAATTTTCTGTAATTTCTTCCATTTTTTTATCCATTACAGTACAAGATGGTCATAGCCTAAGGACTTTTAGGAGAAACTCCTTTTAGAACTTTACCAATTTTAACAAGACCGATTTTATCTTGCCAGATAGACCGGTGTGTGTTTTGACAGCAGGCGCTGTTTACCCCTTTGCCTGGACTTGGAGGACACCATGAACTCAAGTATGCAGCTTTCTCGAGCTCTATGCTGTCAGAATTAGTAATTTCCAGAGTCAGTATGCACCTTCCATTTACAGACTTTTATGTAACTACTATCTTGGCTTTTTGAGTGGTTGCAAATTATTTTTGCAAAGGAGTGAATTTAAACACCAATGAATACTTCTTATTCCCACCAATCTCAGCTCTAACAGAACCCAAGAAGAACCCTACCTTAATAAGAGTATTTTAAACTCAGAAAAACCTATCATAAATACAAAAAAGATTTATTGTGGATATTTTTTGTTACACAATTATGATATACATTATGAGACAGTATACTGAAGTCATTAACACACATGGAAATCATTTAATAATTTTTTTTAAAAAATACCTTCTTCAGGCCATTACACTTGTAATAAACGAGTCTGTTATTTGGCTAAAATCTTCCAACCTGCAGATCAGTCACAGTCCATTTGCTGACTCTTCACACCTGCCTATCTTGTTTGAAGTAGTTCATATATAAAATATTCAAGTCTTTATGCCCTAAACAACTTATTCTTAGGTCAGGGCGTGCCTTACTCTCTACTGATGACATTCCTGCATTTGCTGAGTAACCAGTTATCTCACCTGCCTACCTCCCTTGTTTTCTAGACTCCAAGAGCCAACTCATAAAAACCTGGTTACGTTTTTTGGACAATCTCTTGGATTCTGTTTCACACATTTCAATTTCTCTTCAAGAATATTAAGAGCAGATTTTCCTTTGAAAGGAAAGTCTTGTCTCTCCTACCCACACAGACCACACCAGGGCGGCCGGGAGGGCACCTCCCTGGATGCCATGCAGGGCTGCGGACACCCTGACCTCACTGCTTCTGAGTGCTGACACCCCATCTCCTGGCTTGGCCATTACCTCTCTTCCATTAAGGCACTCACAGGTGTTTCCTTTTAAACACTCTTCCTCATAGGGAAGGTTCCTTCGGCAGCAGAGGACAGGATGCTGACTCCATGACAACGCAGCAGCGCCTGTCCCAGGCCTGGTCCACACACACAGGTCATGCAGCCCCACGTACGGGGTGTGAGCCAGCTGTCAATGCAGCACACACACACTCCCCAAGTGTGCAACCCTTCCGCCAGGTGCTGGGGCCGGCACACGCTCTCTATTACCCACAAAGGAAGAGTGTCCTGGGCTATGTCATTAGCCCTTCTTCTCACCTAGAGATTGTCTGTAGTGACACTCCTGTGCTCCACAGAAAGAGAATTCGGGTCAGTGTGCGGCCTGCCCACCACACGTCTTCAGACAGTGGACTGGGGGCAGAGCACGCGTGCCCTCCACCCCAGGGCCAGCCAGGATCCAGGAACCACTGTCGAGTGAAGCCTCCTCACCTGTCCTCAGGCGGGACTGGAGTAACTGTGGCAGCTTTCTGTCACCCCTACACCATACAGAACAGGTGCACTGCGTGTCACACCCCCAGGAGGACACCTAGTGAGGAAGAACCTGACACACAGCCTGGCCCAGGGAGCCTCTTCACCAAGTACACTGACCGAGCACGGGTCCACTCACTTTTTCCTATCATCAGGACACAAGCTCCTGTCCAGGGAGATTTCATCCAGGAAGCACTCTGGCGTACACTGGGTCAGGTGGAAGCGATGGTGTGGCAGCTATGGTGCAGAGGCACACGGAACAGCCTTCTTCCCACAGAAGAATCACCACAGTTCACGGTTCGGATCGGCGGCAGCGCCTACTCTGCTCGGGTATCTCCATTCTGTTCACTGATCCTCATTCAAGATCCCCATATGCTTGTTTGTGAGGAAGTCCAGGCAAGGATTGTTGCAAATGGCCTGATGAATATTACTCACTGTAATTTCTTTGGGAATCCTGGTTCAAAAATTAGAGTGTTTATCAGACACACCTGGTTCAAAAATTAGAGTGTTTATCAGACACAACTCTATCAAGCACCCACTGATTTAATGAATTTACCAAATGAACTATCACTTAACCAGGCCCTACTGGAAGAGTCAACAATTAATGAAGATAGGGCAAGGCTCAGGGTCACAGAAGGAGTGGGGCGGCCAAGTGGGTTCTCTTTCCTCCACTTTCTAAGCTGGTGAAAATCTGGCCTATTGTCAGTCAGTGCAGTTCTGTCTGTACAAGAGGAGTTCAAGAAGTTAGGGAGACTGAGGACTGAGAAAAAAGGTGGAGAGAACAGCATGGTACTTTTTGTAATTTGGTATCAGCAGCCGGGAAGCTGAGTCACATCACCACAGTCCTTTGTGGCCGTATTTCATGGCTTAGGAAAAAAGGGGAGGAAGTTGGGACTCGAGGTAGTTATTCTTGGGTTGCAGCTTTACCAGAACCTTTCCCCAACGTCTCTGTGTCTCCCTTGACGACCTCTTCTACTGTGCCTGGTGTATTATATTCCAGTGAAATCTGACCTCATGTTCCTCTGATGCAGGCCTCTATTGTTTGGCACCCTGGTACCATTTTATAAATTTATGATGGCTCTATCAGATGGGAATAAAAGAATGTGTTTTCTTTGAAAGAAACACCGGGATATGGGGTGGGGGTGGTGAGGGGGGTTTAGGAGGTGGGAAAGCCTAGGAAAAGAGCAAAATCCAGTGTCTAAAACAATTAGGGATCAACAAAGTGGAAAGCTATGGGCTTTAGAGCCAAAGAGACCTGGAGGTAAATCTAAGGTCTACAGGGTATTTGCTGGTGAAACCAGGCAAAATGATCTTCCATACCTTGGTTTTCGTATTTCTAAAATGGCAGTGATAGTTTCTTTAGTAATGAGAAATAAATAAGGTAATTCAGAAAAATTTGTGGAAATTGGGACCTTTAAAGGCAGCAATCTTTAGTATTTCTGTCCCCTCCCCTTGTTGTGTACCACTGAGTCGGTTCTGACTACCACAGGAGATTACCCCTCCTTCTCCAGCAGAGCATCTGGTAGATTTGAAACACGTGCCTTTGGGATCGCAGCACAGCTTCTTGCCATTAACTGCTACCAGAGTTCCCCCAAAGGCTGAACTCCTTAAAAGAAGGAAAATGCTATACAGAGAACGACAGAAAAGCAGAAAGGCCACTGTCAAAGGTGGAAACCTTGTAAGGCCTAGAAAAACAATGTGGGCTCCCTCAGATTTCACTGTAAGTGTTATGCTGGCCCCAAGGTCTAATTCATAGTGGATGGGCACTATTTTGACTTTTCATTCAAAACAGACCTCTAGGCTAAGCTGAGTAGAACCTTGATTCTCTCAAAGAGTCAGAGCATAGCCCGAGTCTGCCTGGCTCTGACAATGTCCCAAGAACTTCCAGGCTCCACCTCTTCTTGACACCACCTGGAGGCCTGACACCGGGAAGGGGTGACGATACCTGTTGTGCGATGCCGTCTGGTATCCGACTGCCAAGGCTTGTCTCAGGATGTCACTCACCAGCTGCTCTGTAGCCTGTGACAGAAGACATGGTCATTCCCCAGAAAAGCCACATGCAGGCAGGCAGGGCTGGATGGGACTCTAGCCCTTACCTCAGATGTGAAAAATTCCATCTAAGGATCAAAACGCCCTTGGGAAAAATGAAAGGGCTGAGTAACAGACCATCAGGAGAGACCATGGTTCCGAGAGCTCACACTCATGGTAATCATCACTGGGCAGATCCCCCAGGGAAAGCAGGCGGCTGTGAGGTGTCAGGACCGCGGGAGAGGAGCTTCTGAGCTAGGGCCTGACGGGTAGGGGAACTGGCCGTGCTGTCTCCTTGGTCACAGGGCAGCACGAGCCTGGCCGTCACTGTTGTTGTAAGATGTAGAGAAAACCTGAGGTCTTGCCTCTGCCTCCTCCCCAAAGCAAGAGAGCAGTCACCTCAGGACACTTTTTAAAAAGCACTGAAAGTGGCAGCAATTAAGAGTCTCTGTAGAGTTATATTAGCACAAAAACTCTAGTAGATGCTTCAACAGTCAAATGATCTGCTTCATTTAAAACCAGAAAGGGAGTGGGGGGAGAGACACCAAAGTCTAAAATGAGAAGCTTAAACACCTGCCACCTGCTCACCCTCTGCCCTGCCCCTCAGGGAAACCACCAGGTCTGTGTGGTGCTCGACGGGCCCCTGCCGCTGGCACTCACCCACCTTCAGAATCATGTCCTCGACCACCGAAGCATACACGTTCCTGTGGAGCGCCACGGGCTGGAGGGTGATCCCAATCTGGAAAAGGGCAGAGAAGCAGTTTTTCCCTCCTATTACTACACTGACAGTGTAGTGCAGATATGATTTGTTCCTATTACTACATTGTTCCTCTCTAAACAAGCACCGTTCAATCCCAGAGAGATGCCCAGCTGTTGGAAAGGCTGGGAGCTCTGGTGGCCTAGGGGAAAGAAGCTGCGCTGCTACTCCAGAGGCATGTGGTTTGAATCCACCAGCTGCTCCAAGGGAGAAGAATGCACAGTCTCCTTCTGTGTGACTTACTGCCTCTGAAAACCTGCTGGAGGGTCAGCTATGAGCTGGTTCTGACTCGATGGCACATAACAACGTAAGTATTCTGGACACGTTCACAGAGGAGTAAATAACACAGAACCTAACACAATGAGAGACTATTTTATCTTATTTTTTCATTTTCTGGTGGACTGCTAGAAATGCGATCATAATCCTGTTTGGTACCTCCACATCCCCTTCATAGGGGAATATGGTCAGGATCTGTCTTGAATTCTGAGAGTGGGATCAACCCTTTGGAAGCTTAAAATCAGATCCCAAGACCCCGTTTGCAAAAGGTGAAGAAGATGCACTTGTAAATGTCATCCTGCCCCACTTTTCATTTCTTCCTGTAAGTAAAAATGGTCTTTCACATTGAGTCCTGAAGCTGTGCATGCTAAGAAGCTGTTAAGTGTTATCAGGGCAAAGAAGCAACGCTTTGCTGTCAGACGACCGGGTGTGCGACTCGTACATACCACCGGGAGGGAGGGACCTTGGGAGCAGTGAGAATGTCAGGAAAAGGTTACCCTCTGACAGATAGCCTGGAAACATGACACGCCACACGAGAAAAAAGGAGATGGAAGTAAAAATATCATCTTGTCCAGCTGCCTGTGCTCCAACTCCAAGTGCAACAAGCACTTTTCACACGGAATTAATTCTCTTGCCCCAGGGCACTGACGCGGGAAGGTGGGTGTTCATGGAGCTGCTAGAATGTACCAGGCAGAAGTGAATCACACCTTTACCGACCAGAAAATCTGGTACCCAAGTTTCTAAGGCTGTCTCGCAATGTCTTGCCCCGACCTGCTGTGAACTGTCACCACCAGACTACAGGTTCCTACCTTCTGCACGACATCACCAATAAATTCAGACCCTGGGGTTGGAGGCAGGTAGAATTTCATTTCCTCCTGTTTTTCGTCCTGTTCTTTCTTGATGCTGATCTTCAATGGCTCTGAGAGGCTGAGAATATCTACCTCCTCCTCATTCTCTGGTTCTCTTTTCTGAAACTGCTGAAGGTCCTCTAATTTCCGGCAAAGGTTGTCAGCAGAGGAGAATGATGATGGGCACTCTAAATGAGAAGTAATCAGTCTTAGGACAGCTGGGGTGACAGAATCAATCTCCATAAAACCAACAGCCTGAGACTTGGAGAGGAAGGGAGCTGAGCGTCAAGGGAGCTGACCTTCTTTCCAGTTGTAAAATTGCATGAATCTGTAATTATGGGAACTAGTAATATAGGAGGGGGGAAAGCCAGATGTATGTGATATAACTGCAACCTGAGACAGGGCAGATGGGACATAATCCTGACTTCTGCTACCAAAATCTAGGCCATTCCTTTTCCTCTCCCTTTAGTAATCACTGAACAGCATTTCAAAGTACTATATAAAAGTAATCTTTCTGATTACAATGATCAGATTGTTGGGGGGAAAAAGATAAAACTGTTCATTCAAGAAAATCTGGGAAATTTAGAAATGGACAATGAATAAAGTAAAAATCACCCATAACCTCACCACTCAGAGTAAGTACTACTAACATTTCATGCAGACTGTACCCCACCTCTGATAAGCTAAGAGATAAAGCCCCAAAAGGTATCAGACTTAAAAGTCTGGGAGTCTCTAGCTGACCCCTCTCATTCACAAATGAGTAAGTCCATACATGTACATGATGGGTTATGGGCACCCAGCAATACCAGAACGGCCTGGCCCTTTCCTGTGTGACTGACTGTACTCCCACCAGTGAACCAGTCACAAGATCAGAATCTATACCAGTGAGACACAGAACTGACCAGTGAGTATGGTCTCTCTTCTCCAGAGAGCGAAGATGTAAGATGGTAGAACTGATCAGTATAATCTCTCTGTTCCATAGAGTTAAGATGTAAGGCAGCAGAAGAGCCAAACTGTCTAACTCTCTAGCAAGTGACATTAAGTACTCCAGGACATCAAAGGAGTGGCCACCCTGTCAGAGCTTAGAGGAGCACTTCAAGAGAAGGAGGAGCCTGGGCTGTCTTCTTAAAGGGCCCTCTCAGATGTGCTCCAGGTCACTCCTGGGAGGCGGAGTTTCTGTTTTTCCATAATAATTGAGATGGGTTAAAAAAAGCTTCCTTTACTATTTAAAGTAAAACTCAAAAAAAAGCTCTTTCTCCCCAAATATCCTCTATGCTCTGTCCCTACCCTAGCATCATAGAGCTGTTTTCGTCTCTATTACAAAACATTCAGTTCATTTACCTACAGTGATATTAGTTGTTTATATCTTAGGCTCTAACACTGGGTCACATACTGCTATGGAAAGATGCCAGAGGCAGAGACAAGACACAGATCCCATCATTACAGACCCATGCTAAGACTTGTGTCTGGAGGGTCTATAAGGTCATGAGGGAAGATGTCATTTCTTTCTGGAGAAGAGGTGGACTAGGAAAGCCTTCGGAGAGACGAGCCCTGAAGGAACACACGTGTGCTGTGTGGGATGGCGCAGGCAGGGGTGTGGCTGGCTGGGCACAATGTGAAGAAAACATGTAACCCTGAGGCAAACATTGTGTAGGAACTACACAGTGCACAGGGCCAGGGGAAGGCAGGAGGTGAGCAAAGCCTCCATCAAATCCTCAGGCTCTTTTTCCAGTTAAAGGAAAAGCATGGGAAACTGCTCACAGGAGCTGTGGACGCCCAAGTGATGTGAGTGCACTCCCAGAAAGTGCCGCCAGCTGTCCCAGGGCACGGAGAGGGCTCAGGAGGGTTACCTGGCTCGCTGTCGATCTGGGTCAGTACATCCTCGATAGTGTCACTCCGCAGGCTCTCAGGGTCAGGGGGCGTGTAGCCATGGCAACGACACCAGTGAGCAATGTGCTTGGTCTTCAGGGGCGTCAGATGGTGGAACCTTGAATTCTTCTCCAGTATTTCTTGTAAGACTTTCCGTATTGTCATTGCTCTTTGCCACTTAAAAAGATATTTTGGGGTTTTTAAAGAATTATAATCAAAGCTTTCAACTTAACAGCAGTATGTTAAAACAAATCATCTGTGGGGGTGGAGAAAATTGTGCAACAATGAAAGAATTTTTTTTCCCAAAGAGAAAAGTGAACTGAGGGGTGAGTAGGGAGAAAAATGTGCAACACGAATGAACAGAAATCCAAGTTACGCGCGCGCGCACACACACACACACACACACAAGAAATCCAAGTTCTCTATAAACTTCCATTAAAATCTCAATTAAAAGAAAAACTTTTTTAGAAACAACAAATCATCTTGCAAAAACTGTGCTAACATGTTAAGAGTGTTTTTTCCCCCTCAAGAAATAAGTCCTATTTTGGTAATTCTTAATTTTTTTCATTAAAATGATGTCTACTGGTTCTCTACTACTTATATAAAAAGGCTAGCTATTAAGTCCTTGAAGAATTTTTTAAGAGAGGGGAAAAATTGTCATGGTTTATTATTATTGTAGCTCTATCATTTCATATGCCAAGATTAAAGGAGGCAGCCCTGAAGGCTGACAAGTGTAAGGTCTGCAGGGCAAAGCCCCTGAGCACCTCCCCAGGAAAAGACTCAGGATTTGCTCCCAGTAAGACTGCAGAGCTGTGGGCCATTCTCCCTGTACATGAAGCTGCAGAAAGGAGAGACTGACTTGCCAGACCTTAGTATTAACAAGGGGGCAGCCACGTGCACAAGTGTTGCTCAGTCTTGTCAGCAGTGGCTCAGGTGTTGAATGAAGAGATATGGTTTACCTCAGCGGCCCTCCGTTTTCCAATGTTCCAACCATAGTACTGCTCCACAGACTTCGCAGAAAAACAGCCGGCATCTTCGCCTAGAATATACAGAGCCAGCAAACTCTGAGGAAGGTGTTATGATTCAAACCAAGTTTTATTAACTGGAGTTATATCTAGTTGTTTCTTCAGTCTTTACTGGATCTATGTTCCTTACTGGGAGAGTTTTATGCAGCATTAACAAAAGGGTTAATTAATGGGAAAGATAACCTACTGCCACGAAGCTACTTAAATAAGGAAATGGCACAGGAGCCAGGAGACCCGAAACCCAGTCCTGGCCTCGCCATGAACTCACGGAGTGACCTGTATCAACTCTCTGGGTGTCACTGTTCTTATCTTTAGAATATCAAAGTTAACTCCAAGATAGTCTCCAACATGCCTTCCAGGTCTAAGACTGTAGTTTTAAAAGTTTTTACAAGACTGAGGTTGGGTGGTTCGAGAACTTGTGGATGCTGAGGCAATATGAATGAATGTATACAAAAGAAAATGCCTTTCAATTGTCAATGAAATTCAGCAGTCTTTTTTATTTTTTTTTTTAAAAAAGCAGTCTATTTTAAACGACCTCAGAATGATGCTTTTGAATGTGGTTTTCTTGATTTTATAGGGTTTGTTTCGTGGAAGTTACAGGGTTGTTTGGCAGTTTCTGCTCCACCTCCTAGATGAGTGAGCTGTGCCTGGGATCTTAAAAGATTATATTCATTTGGACAACAGAGGGCTAAGAACTGGAGATGGAAATGGATTCAATGTCTCCTTTGCCACGGAGACCAGAACAACAGAAGAGGCCCAAACCCCATTACTGGACATCCTGATAAAGGGCCCTAGAGATAGAACTTGAACAGAAGGAGAAAACTCACACAAGAGAACTTAAAATTATTTTTTTTTAAATTTTTTTCTTCCAATTTTTATTTTATTATTTTTGTGTGAGTGTACCGTCAAATCAGATCTGACTGGTACAGGAGGAGATTGTCCCTCCTTCCCCGGCAGAGCATCTGGTAGATTCGAACCGTGCACCTCTGGGATTGTAGTTGCAGCTCCTTACCACTAGGCCACCAGAGCTCCCCCGAGAACTTAAAATTCATATGAAAACCAGGCTTACTGGATACACCGAGATTGGAGAACTAGCTACTATTGTCCTGAACCAAATATAAAAATATGGACCAAACTATGCAATTAATTCATCTTTAAATAGTTTAGCTCAGTTAATCATGAATATCTGCCTTATGCATTGGTCACTTTTAAAGAATTATCTGTGTGCTCACTCCAGCACAGAGACGAGAACCTCGGAAGGGGCAACGAGTGGAGGTTCACAGTGACAAGCCAATGCAGGTAGCTGCAGCGTAAGACATGGTGCATGTTCTACCAAACATATAATGTCCCCAAATATGATAATCCACTTGGGTCCTCCTGTCTACCTGTTCATGATGACGGGGCCACAGGCTGGACCTGGGTAACCTAGGATGACTGCCCAGCTCAGGAAGGGTAACCGGTTCAGTGAGAGCAGCAAATTATTCCTACAATGGATGGTGATGCTGCAGGGTTTACCTTTGGAGGTCTTAAAAAGCATGTATTTCTAAAAAGTGAATCACAAAGTACTGTAACTTTAGAGTAAAGCAGAACTGGGCTTGTCCACTGCCTCACCACCTACAGTTATGTGATCTTCAACTAGTTACTTAACCCTGCTTTCCCCTCTCCAAAATGGACTTACACAGTGACTGAGTAACATGGTAAATAAAAATGGACTTACACAGTGACTGAATAACAAGGTAACTATAATGAGTTCTGCACATTGTAAACAAATGAGAATGTCTTTCTGTATTAATAAGCACTGAAAAAATAATGCTGTTTCAATTACACATATACAACAGGATTATGTTTTATATACAAAAACCACAAAATAATTTTTTTCTGCTCAAATATAGTAAAAACAATAAAAAGACTAGTTGCCCAAGATTCTTTGAATTCTAAAGCCGCTGTAAATTAGCTATCTTATCTCTAGCTAAAATCCTGTGTAACTGTCATTTTAGGATCAAGTTACAATACAGCACCAAGTGACTGAAGTTGTACCAAAGTCACAAGTAGTTCACAGTTTATATCAATAAAGTCAATGTAACGCTTACTTTTTGCGGTGATTAATGGGATCTTCTTTACTATTGCTGTTAAGAGTTGCTGGATGGTTTCTAAATGGTCTATCCTGAGAAGGAGGTACAAAAATAAAATTAAAGCAGCAAATATATGTAGGCGCTTCTTGTCATATGCATGAATTTGTATGTGAGCACCTGTGTGTGTATATATATATTTAGGCACATGTCCCCTTTGGGGAATTTTAACTTTAACCAATTATATTGGCATGTCTTCCCTTCTTATCTTACTTTAAAAATTAAATAGAGTTCTAAGTTGAAAAACATCTATGAACTTGCAGAAATGATGAGAGTTCTAGAAAGGCTTCAGGTCTTTTGTTCACAGAGTCACTATGAGTTATGCTCAACTCTATGGCAATCAACAACAAGCAGCTTAAAAACGAGATTCAACAAACAGACGAGTCCGCGTTGTTGCAAGCCGTCAAGGTGGACTTGACCCATAGCTGACTTTCTAGTGGTCTTCAGCGGTAATAAATACTGCCTGGGAGGAGACTGCCAATCTTTCTCCTGCAGAGCAGCTGATGGAGTCAAACTACGAGACTTTAATATTGCAGCGCAGCTTCTTACCACTAGGCCACGCTGTAAGAGGCAAATCATAGAAAGATTACAAACATTTTAACCCGTATTTTTACACCTTTTGCAGAGAGAACACTATCTGAGCACGAAAAGTCCATCACACAAATCTATTTTGGGATATTGCAATTCATGCCTCCATCTATCACATTAGAGTGGCTCTGCTGCTACCGTTGCCAGCACTGGGTGAGAGGTAGTTGGCCAGAGGAGAGTTCTCTACTTGGAAACCAGAAGAACTCAGGAAGCATTTCTCAGAAGCAGTAATAGTGTGCATAGCCTGAGAGAAGGCAGGCACATGAATAATCAGTCAGAAAATATGTCCATACCTGAGTAAGTGTATCAAGAGACGTTGAACATGCAAGGATTGAACCAAGAGTGGACACTGGCCTTACACTCCACCCTGACTGACAGAGCTATCATCTCCTGAATCACACCTAAATATTTACACTGGAGACGCTCACCTGTGCCTCAGGGGGTGAAAGTTCTCTACTGTACAGGGACAGTCTCTACCCACCCAAGGGGCTTACCTCTACACACACAACTGTGCACATGTGTAGTCGTTCGTTACAGGTACTGTGCTTAAAAGGCATCATACAAAAAACAGAATTGTTTTAGAAAGAACGGAAATAATTACTTAATGACATAGTTTCCCAGCTCAGAACTTTCTTCTGTTTTCACTGCGGTCTGAGCCTCCTGAGAGAGGCAGCTTGGCCCAGGTGTTTCTGGTTCAGTCTTCACTACAAAAGATCAACAAAGAGAGTGCCATCAGGGTCCAGTGGAGGTCATGTGCAGGCAGAAAAAAAGCGCTCCCAGTGATGCCTGGGAAGGGAACGGCAGCCCTGGCTGCTGCGGAGACCCAGTCAGGAGGCGTGAGGGGTTGGCAGAGGGGCCTCAGCTAATGACAAGGCTGAGCCAATAAAAGGGCTTTGCAGAACTTTTGAAGAGTGTGAAAGAGCTCACGCATGCAAAACATCACCACTTTAAAATGCAAACCAGCCTGGTCTAAGTTTTATTTTTGACACCATCTTCTTCTTCAATTTTATCAGCATTCAGTAATTTTGAGTGCTATGGCGCAGGCAGGAAGCTGGATCCACCATTCCTGCAAACTGTCAAGCTAATGAATAGCTGTAACCAGATCAGCTGATGGAAGACAGCTCTTCCTACAATCTTTAAGAATAAAACCATGACCACATACTTCCAGCTTCAGTAGCCCCACTCTCCATACGCTCTTAATCACTTTACCCTTTAGCACCAGAACAATTTCCCTAAAAGACCTCCACAAGGCCAGTCCTTACCCAAATTCTTCAGCTGCTTCTTATGTGACAAAGTCTTCAAATGAGAATGGAGGTTGTTAGATGCCATCAAGTCAATTAGCCCACAGTAACGCCATCAACAGACTGAGACTGTGTCCCATGCTGTGCTACTATTAGACCCTGCCGGTGTTTAAACCCACAGCTGCGAACCCCTCTCCGTCTAGGTCTTGATCTCCTTAACTGTCTTTTCCAAGAATGATGTAACTGGAATGTAAAAAGTTGGACTAAAAGACGGAATGGACTTGGGCAAGGTGGCCTTGGTGATAAAAATGAAATTGGAGATCACATGATAAGAGCTGGAGACTACACAAGCGGCCCTCTCCTAAAATAGACAGGAATCAAATTGACTACAACTATCAGCAAATTCAAGGCTCAAGTTGCAATACTGAAGGATTCTGAAATATCAGAAGTAGTTAGAGGAAATAAGTACTAAGAATTAGGAGGCTAGTTGACACTGAAACATTTCAAAAGTAGCATACGATTAAGACCAATAATAATGAAAGAAATCCAAGTAACATTGCTTTGGCAAAAAATAAGGCCCTAGGAATGGCTAGAATAGCAATTGGGATGTTTCAATGAACACTGAAACATACCTCCCTGGATATGCTTACTGGTCTATGCCAAGAAATCTGGAAGACAGTTACAGGCCAATTTACTGGAAGAGATCCTTACTTGTTCCCGTTCACAAAACAAGGCAATCCAACGAAGGGCAGAAATTATTGAACAGTATCATTAATATAACATGCAAGTGAAATCTTGCTGAAGATTATTTTAAAATTGGTGAAAACAGAACATTGACATAGAATTGCTGGAAATTCAAGCTTGATTCACGAGGTGTAGAATGAAGAACAGCTTTGTTATGTCGATGGATCTTGGCTGGAAACAAAGAATGTCAGAAAAACATTTACTTGTGTTTTATCGACTGTGCAAAGGCATTCCACTGAGTGTATCACAATAAGTTACGGGTAACACTGAAAAACTGTACTCTTGGTGAACATGTACACAGACCAAGAAGCTCTGAAGGAACAAGGGACCCTGCATGGCTTAAAATCAGGGAAGGTTGTCAGGGCTGTATCATGTTTCCTTTCTCATTCAATCTGTATGCTGAGAAAATCTTTTGAGAAGCTGGGCTCTAAGAAGAGTGTAGCTTCAGGATTGAATGAATGAATGGAAATCCAAGTTTTCTGTAAATTTTCATTAAAATATCAATTAATATAACCTCCTAAAATAAAAATTAAAAAAAAATATTATCTGTTTAGCAACATACCAAGTATGCTTTCAATGCTTTGAAATTTACTAACACTTGCTTATGGCCAAGCAGGTCATTCTGGGAAGTAATTTATCCTTGACTTTTAAAATGTGTACTCTGAAGTTCTGGGGTTCTACAAATGGTATCAGGTTGGTTAGTCGTGTTGTTAATATTCTTTTTTCTTTTTTGAGGTGCTGACTCGACTCCATGGCACGTTAACAACTTTCCAGTCATTGCTGTGAAATCAGAATGGACCCACAGCTGACCTTCCAGGAGCACTTGTCTGCTGTAACTTGCTCAGGAGACGACTGCCCATCCCCTGTGGAGTGGCTGGAGAAGTCACACTCCTGAAGGTGCCACTTTTGGGTGAGTAGTTTAACGCTCTCTGGGCTACACTACCACAGCACCTCACCAGTTACTAAGGGCAAAGTGCTAAAACTGTCATCTATAAATGTATACTGGTCGACTTCGTGTTTCAGTCAACTTTTGCTTAATTGTTTTAAAGTAGTGTTAACAGATGCATATAAATTTAGAATTTTACCTTTGTATAGAATAGTATCGTCCTACAGAATGGAAAACCCTTTCTTCCCAATGGAATGTATCTTCTAAGTAATATTTGTCTTAAAATTACTTCATATGAAATTAATGCAGTGACGATTAACTTTCTTTTAATGCTTCACAGCATATTTCTTTCAGCTTGCTGCGTAAACCATAAAGCACCTATCTTTGTGAACATGTAGAGCCCTTTTCACCAGCATCTTCCTTCACCCAACTTAGCCTACTGATTTTTATTCCTTGCCCTATTTGTCTTTTAGTTGGATATTCTGACCATATACATCTAATGTTATTAATAAAAGTTTAATTGCCCTATTTCTATTTCGTTTCCTATTTGTCTTCTTCGTTCATTTCTCCATAGTTTTCTATTAGGCTTTAGGTTATACATGCCTGTGTTTTTTTCTCCAGTGGTTATCTTAGAGATTACTGACTCTGTTGTTGTTATGTGCCATCGAGTTGCTTGCGATTCATAGTGACCCTATCTACAACAGCCCTAACCTCTGCTCTGTCCTGTGCCAATCGCACTGTCTCTGACACTCCCATCCCAATTATCCCAGTCACTGAATCAGTCCACCTCATAGATGGCCTTCCCCTCTTGTGCTGTCCCTCCACCCTACCAAGCATGATGTCCCTCTCCAAGGACCTGTCCCTCCTTGCAACATGTCCAAAGTATGTCAGGCGGAGCCTTAGAATCCTTGCCTCCAAGGAGCAGCCCGGTTTGACCCTTTCCAGAATGAATCTGTTTGTTTTCCTAGCAGTCCATGGTACATTCAATACTCTTCAGCACCACAACTCAAAGGCATCAAATCTCCTTCTGTCCTCCTTAGTCACTGTCCAACTCTCTGGTGCATAACAAGTAATAGCAAAGACCATGGCCTGTATCAGACGCACCTTAGTTTCCAGAGAGACACCATTGCTCTTCAGTACTTTTGGAGACGTCCCAAAAAGCAGACTTTCCCAATGGCAATACATCTTTTAATTTCCTGGCTGCTGGTGCCGAGAGTGTTGACTGTGGAACCAAGCAAACTAAAGCTGTGAACAATCTCAATCTCTTCACCATCCATCCTGATGCTGCCAATTGGTCCAGTGGTGAGAATCTTTGTCTTCTTGATATTGAGCCTCAATCCATCTTGGAGGCTGCAGTCCTTGACCCTCTGCAGCAAGCACTTCAGGTCCTCCTCAGTTTCAGCAAGCAGGGTTGTCTCATCTGTATAACGCATATTGTTGATAGATCTTCCACCAATCTTGACTCCACATTTCTCCTCATAGAGCCCAGCCTCCCGGATAATCTGTACTGCATACAGGTTGAAAAGGTATGGAGATAGGATGCATCCCTGGCGTACGCCCTTCCCAATTTTGAACCATGCAGTGTTCCCTTGCTCTGCTCTGACGACTGCCTCTTGGTCCAAGTATAGGTTTTGCATTAGCACGATCAAGTGTTCTGGGATTCCCATTCTTCTCAGAGTCAGCCAGTTTGTTATGATCCACACAGTCAAACGCCTTTGCATAGTCAATGAAACACAGACAGACATTCCTCTGGTATTCTCTGCTAAGATCCATCTAACATTAGCTACAAAATCCCTAGTCCCACAACCCCTTCTAAACCCAGCCTGGACTTCTAGCAGTTCTCTGCTGATGTGCTGTTCCAGTCGTTTTTGGATAATCTTCAGTAGAATCTTGCTTGCATGTGAAATCAATGAGATTGTTCTGTAGTTTCCACACTCTGTTGGGTCACCTTTCTTTGGAATGGGAACAAATCTAGATCTCTTCCAGTCAGTTGGCCAAGTGGTTGGTCTCCAGATTTCTTGGCACAACTTGGTGAGCACATCCAGGGCAACATCTGTTATCTGAAATACTTCAATTGGTATACCATCTATTCCTGGGGACTTATTTTTTTTTTGCTGTTTCCTTCAAAGCAGCCTGAACTTCTTCTTTCATCACCATAGGCTCTTGCTCATATGTTGTTTTAGTGAAATTCTTCTATTTCTGCCAATTCTTTCAGATACGGTGACTCAGTATATTCTTTCCATCTTCTTTTAATACTTCCTGGATCATTTAATATTCTTCCTAAAGCATTCTTGATTATAGTAACTCGGTTTGAATTTGTTCTTCAGTTCCTTGAGCTTAAGAAATGCTGAGTGAGTTCTGCCCTTTTGATTTTCTGACTCCAGCTCCTTGCACATTTCATTGTAACATTTTACTTTTGTCATCTCATGCTGCCTTTTGAAATCTCCTATTCAACTCTTTAGTATCTTGAATTCTTCCCTGTGCTTTGGCCTCTCTGCGCTCCAGTGCAATTTTCAGAGTCTCTTCTGACATCCATTTTGGTCTTCTCTTCCTCTTCTGTCTTTGCAGTGACCGTATGCACTCTTCCTGGATGATACCCTTGATATCCTCCCACAACTCATCTGGTCTTCACTCATTAGGCCTCAAACCTGTTCCTGAGCTGGTTCAGAAATTGAGGTGGGATATACTCGAAGTCATATTTTGGTTCCCGTGGACTTGGTTTAATTTTCCTCAGCTTAAGCTTGAACCTGCATATGAGTAGTTGGTGGTCTGTTCCACAATCAGCTCCTGGCCTCGTTTTCACAGCTGATATTGAACTTCTCCAGCGGTTCTTTCCACAGATGTAATCAATCTGATTCCTATGCATACCCTCAGGTGAAATGCATGTATATAACCTGCGTTTATGTCTCTTAAAAAATCATATTTGCGATGAACAAGTCATTGATTGTGCAAAATTCTATCATCCTTTCTCCAGCTCCATTTCTGTCACCGAGTCCATGTTTTACAACTCCTAAATCTTCTTCTCTATTTACCAACTTTTATTATCAATGCATCTTGATTGCATGTTCAATCTGTCTCCAATTGTAAAAGTTGGTAAAAATCTTCTATTTCCTCTTCCTTGGCTCTGGTTGTTGGTGCATATATCTGAATGATAGTGGTATTCACTGGCCTTCCTTGTATGCATATGGATATTATCCTGTCACTGACAATATTGTACTTCGAGATGGATCTCGCAATGGCTTTCTTAACTATGAAAGCAACTCCATTTTTCCTCACCTTTTCATCTCCTGAGTAATATATCATATGATTATCTGATTCAAAATGCCACATGCCAGTCCATCTCATGTCCCCAATGCCTAGTATGTCAATATTTATGCGTTCCATTTCTTCCTTGACTCTACTATACCTGAAATTAGCACTCTTACCACTTCTCAAACAAAGGCTTTACAACAGTTTAACTACATGCACCTCATTTCTCACCATGCTAATTTTAGTTTTATACAGGCTATATATGCCACATGGTATTACTGTTGTTTTTAACAATTTATTTACTATTATTAAACATAATCTCAAGATTTTATCCTCATGATAAAATGAAAGCAGAAACCTGGGCTTGGACCACGTGGCTCATTTTTGTATCACTTCCAAGTTCTGAATGTCTGTATCTCGAGTCCTCATATATCTTTAGCTGGACTCAGCACACAGAAGCCTAACACGATCTTCTCTGTATCGTTGGTGTTCTCTGGAAGTGTGGCCTCGCCTATCACCACCGCATTCTCTGTGTTTCTGGTCACACTGCCACTTTCCCTGGACAAAGCATCCCTGCGCTTCTCAGACAGTCACTTTGTGGGGACTGGGGTACGCTAGGTCTTGGGAACAATCACAGTCATGCTGGGGGGAGAACTATCAGCATGAAGAGATGGATACTCTTTAACACATATCCTTTGTGGTGCTCATTATTTTACCTCCATAAAGCTTTCACTTAGCATGGTCTGTAGTCTAAAGAACTTCCTTTTGTATTTCGGTCCTTGAAGAGGGACATCATGCTTGGTAGGGTGGAGGGACAGTGAAGGAAAGAAAGGCCCTCGATGAGATGGATTGATAGGGATGGGGTCATCAGGATAGGTGTGTTAGAGACAGTGCGATTGGCACAGGACACAGCAGAGTTTAGGGCTGTTGTACATAGGGTCGCTATGAGTCACAAGCAACACGATGGCACATAACAACAATTGCTAATCTGCTGACAATGAATTCCTTCAGCTGATCTGTCTGAAAGGGTCTTTAACTTCACTGATTATACAATTTTCATACCCCCTGAAAAGTTTTCTCACCCTCATTCTAGACTGTAAAGCTGTCATCTCATTGTCCTGACTTTCAAAATGTCTAAAGAAAAGCCAGTCATTGTGGCTTGCCCCCACCTCCTCTTCTCTGAAGATAACATATCTCAAAGATAATGGCCACTTTTCAGTCTTTGGTTTTAAAGAGTCTGCCTTGGTCTGTTATTTATGCGGTTGTGATTCAAAGAGTTCTTCAATCCATGATTTCATGTAAGAATTTTAGTATCCCTTCAGTCTCTCTTATCCAATTTATACTTTCCTTCTGGATTTTAAGTCATACATATTTTACACTTTTTCTTCATGACCCTTAAAGTTACCTGGTATCTGTATTTTGTACATCTTTTTTAAAGTCAACATAAAAACGATAATTTTAAAGCCCTCATTAACTCTATGATGAGTTTATTACCTACTGGCTATTTTAGCTCTTAAGAGATCTTCTGCAACCAAGGGTCCTTCCTGTTAAGTCAACAGGATCATCATAAATATGTACACAGGATCTAAGTAAGCTGGGTCAGGACTAGGTTGGCATTTAGTTCGACATGAGCTACCTTTAGCTCACTTTGGTTCCTCAGGGTATATAGCCCTCCTACGCTTCTGTTTGAGAGGCTGCTATTCACTATGTCCTTAGCCCTGAAAAGTCAAGAGAGATTTAGTTATGAATTTCAGGAGGTTTAAAGCTTATCTCTATAATTTCTATTTCAAAGCCTGGTAAAGGATTTGAGAAGGATCCCAGCTACATATACACTTGAGACAAGATTCTCCTTGTATTAAATTTTGGTTCTTAAGGGCTTTACCAGTATAAAAAAATCACTCTACCTTCTGAACATGGAAAGGGTCTAGCTATCAAGTCCTGAATTCAGTCCTTAAATTCATAACATCCACTTGGAAAAACCTGCCGCATGGTCCAGGCTCTTCTTCAGCACTGTGAACAGCTGCCTGCTTCACCATGAAAACCCTCGTGGTTTCCCATCCCCTTTGTGGGCTTGTTGACTGCCTACAAGGGCTCTCCCCTCTCTGGAATTAATACTTCATATACTTCTTATAACATCTATTGACTTCTGCTAACTTTAAAAACATTTTTGCTGAAACGTATTTAACCCTTTGTACTTGGTCCAAGGGCTGTATCAGGTGGGTGTAATCTATACTAGAAGAAGAAAAAAAAATCCCTCTTCACTAGTAATTCTTCAAGCTTTACTATATACACCATATCACTTTTCTTTAAACCAAGAGAAATACAATTAGCAGTATTTAATCTTGCTAGTTCAACTCAGAAATTTCACTGTTAGCAGTGCATACTCCTCCAACCATTAGTGAGTCTAAGATTTCAAGAAGTAGGAGTCCTTCAGATGCTTTGGTTCCATAGGCCCACATATACTCGCTTTATCCTGGCATTCAAACAACTAAGAATCACAGCACAAAGATGAGATATTCCTTATAAAAATGTTATTAACTGTACTCTGTCCATGGTGAGCCTCCTCTGCAGTCCTGAGAGCTGGTCATACAGCCTTGTACTTAAGAGAATTTCAGCAGTAGGGAGTAATTGCTTTCCAAGACAGCTTATTCCATCTTGTAACAACTGTCAGAAAACATTTGTGCTGAGTGAGAAATGTTTACTGGTCACACCTATACATGTCTGTGGATCCCAGAGAATTTTGTCCAATCTTGCTTCTATGAAGGGTTTTTCACATATTTAAATTTTCAGAGAACATAATCTTGTAATACTGAGATGTGGCCTGACCTTTATCCAAATAACCTACAACTCCACCAGCTTTTGAACAGTCACAATGCACTAATGATTCCTACTGAGTTAATTGCTCAGTGACATTCTCAGTCATTGTCACATACCCTGGCGAAGGTTAACCACTTATCCTGTGTTGTCTGTGTTTAGGAACCAACCTTACAATTAATTGTTTAATATCGAATGTTCGGTAAAATGTAATCAGCTGGAACTCTCATATATTGCTGGCAGGTATATAAATGGCACAGCCATTTGGAAAACAATTTAGCTCTTTATTATAGATCTGTCTGGCACCCAGGTGGCACAGTGCATAATCAAAGTCAGTGGTTCATGTCTACCAGGAACTCCATGGGGAAAAAGATGGACAGTCTCTGTGAAGATTTACAGCCTCAGAAATCGGAATTTTTTTTTTATTGGGGGGGGGGGGAGGGGGCACCACCACCAACCCCTCTATGGAAGAAACAAGCCAATTTCACGGTTTCCAAAACTTGTTTTGGGGTGGAGGGGAGCTATAAGTCATAAGCTACTTGATGCCAGTAGGTTTTCCTTGGGGACCTGGTGGTGCACACTGGTTAATAACTGGTTCGAACTTACTATTTCTCCATGGAGAAAAAGCGGTGATAGTCTGGTTTTTCAGCTTTGGAAAATCTATAGGGTTGTGACTGTCCTATATGGTCGCTAGGAGTTGAAATCAACTATATGTATCATCAAAGACTTACACATGTTAATCTCAAATTGGAAACTGCCCTAATGTCTATCAAATGAAAAGGAATAAACAGATTATGATAAATATGCTCATACCAACAGTAAGAGAATGGATCAGTGATACATGCAATAAAAATACTATGAAGAGTGAAGTCAGACATAAAAGAATACACAGGTTTACATTTATATAGTCTACAAATTAAATCAACTAACCTATGGTAATAGAAAACATAACAATGGTATTTCAAAATTATGAAAATGAACTAGAAGTAACACTAAGTGATGAAAGGTCTGTATTTTGAGTGGTGTGCTATTTCAATGGAATTGGATATTAGTATATTTGTTCATCGATGCCTGCTGAAAAGTGAAGACTATCTGAAGCACTTATTGAAGACTAAACATTATGGCCTTTAGTATGGATTACATCTCAACATAAAGAAAACAAAAATCCCTACCATTGGAGAGATAGGCAATATCCTGATAAATGGAAAAATAACTGAATTACCAATGACTTCACTTTATTTGGATCCCCAATCAACACCCACAATAATAGCAGCCTAGAAATAAAAATATGTGTTATAACGGGCCAAACTGTTTTCTAAGATCTTTTTAAAGTGCTAAAGAGCAAGATTTCTATCATAGAAAAAAAAATGATAAAAATCAAAAGAGCCGAACACACTCAGCATTTTCTTAAGCTCAAGGAACTGAAGAACAAATTCAAACCTCGAGTTGCTATAATCAAGGATGCTTTCGGCAGAATGTTAAATGATCCAGCAAGTATTAAAAGAGGATGGAAAGAATATACTAAATCACTGTATCAAAAGGAATTGGCAGACGCAGAAGAATTTCATGAAACAACATATGAGCAAGAGCCTATGGTGATGAAACAAGTAGTTCAGGCTGCTTTGAAGCAAATGGCAAAAAATAAGGCTCTAGGAATAGATGGTATACCAACTGACATATTTCAGCTAACAGATGCTGCCCTGGATGTGCTCACCAAGTTGTGCCAAGAAATCTGGAGAACAACCATTTGGCCAACTGAGTGGAAGAGA
>NW_006399781.1:7438421-7482034 GCF_000299155.1 Elephantulus edwardii | reverse complement strand
GTCAGAGACAGTGCGATTGGCATAGGACAGAGCAGAGTTTAGGGCTATTGTACATAGGGACACTATGAATCACAAGCGACTCTTTAGGAGAAAGATGGGTAATCTTCATATGATTTACTGCCTCAAAAACCTGTTGGAAGGTCAGCTACAAAGTTTTTCCAACTCAGCATGCAACAATGACAACAGAAATCACATATCCATCTGACCTACTGCACTGTCACACTCTACTCATGAGGTCAGCATATCCTCACAACCAACACGTCAAAATCTGGTCCCTACCTAAGCCTCACCCCAAGAGGCGGCCCTGTTCTACCCAGTCATTTCCTCAGACAAGCCCTCTCATCTTTGTCTCTATTCTTACCATAGTCTGCTATATCCTCTGACCCTCTTGCTTTCTTTCAGGAGCCTGAGGATTGTGCCTGTAGGCTGCCTCCTGATTAGTGAGGGCACCATCTCTGACTGCAGTGCTTCCTTCTCACTGGGCACCCCTGCCTGGCCACAGCTGGAGTGGGGCACCCTGTGCACAGCTTGTCATCCCTGGACATTTCAGGCTGGCAGGGACTGTCTTTTCACACTAGCTAATCTCTTACCCTGCCTGCATCAAGCCCTTAAACTGGCAAAGATGTGATCTCTAGCTCGTCAGACTAACTCCTCTGAGGCCAGCTAAGATGTCTCAGGTGGGGTACCCCATCCTTCGATACACCCCTAGACCACAGGTGCTATTGTTTATCTGGATCACATGCTGGGGCTTCAGCCACAACTTAGACAAACACTCTGACCTGACTGGGTACCTCAACTTCAATCTTCTGTAGATACTCTATTCCAGGCCAGACAGCTTGGGTTTTGTTTCCCACAGTTTTAAAGGTATTTATCTACTTTGTTTTATTACTTGTTCTTAAGAGCATGGCATCTGTCTGACAGTTTCCAACACTGTGGGACTTTGCATGTTGCTGGTAACTATACAACCAGTATTCCAAATATCAGCAGGGTCACCTAGGGATCAGTAGATTTTTCAGACTAAGCAGCCAGGCTTTCAAAAATCCTATAAATAACAAAAAGAACACTGACAAACATTGTGCCGGCAGAGTAGTCACTCAGATTGGAAGGAACTAAGAAAAGATGAGTAACAGCTATAACAATCTATTCATAATTGTTGTTAACTATTGTGACGTTGGAACTGACTCATAACTGATCCTCCAGTGGGTTTTCAGAAATAGTAAACTGCATGAGAGGAGAATGACTATCTTTTTCCCGCTAAGCAGCTGGTGTATTCAAACCACATGCCTTTGGGTTGGCAGCTGAGCTCTTCCCTATTAATAATTGGAACATGGAATGTATAAAGTATGAGTCCAGGAAAACTGGAAGTCATCAAAAAGAAATATTCTCTAGGCATCAGTGAACTGAGATGGATTGCTGGTCATTCTGAATCAGAAAATCATGATCTACAATGCTAGCAATGACAAAATCAAGAAGTATGGTGCTACATTCACTGTCAAAAAGAACATGTCAAAATCTATCCTGTAGTACAGCTGATGGTCACAGGATACTATCCTTTCTTTTTTGTGTACGTAGCCCAACGATTATTCAAACATAGCACACCAACCACTAAAGCCAAAGATGAAGAAACTGAAGATTTCTACAAGCCTGTGTAGGCTGAAATGAATCACACATGCAATTGTGGCATTAATAGTAATTGTTGACTAGAATGCAAAAGTTAGGAACAAAGAAGGACTGATAGGTAAAAATATAGCTCTGGTGAAATAGGCCAGGAAATCAAATACCAGAATTTTGGTAGTGTCAATGACCTATTTATTACAATTTCATTTTTTAAAAAACATAAATAGTGACCATATACATGAGCATCTACCTCTGGGCTACACAGGTATCAAGATGATTACATCTGTGGAAAGAGTTGAGGGAGAAGTTCTGTAACAGCAGTCAAAATAAGGCCAAGAGCTGACTGTGGAAAAGACTACAAACTGCTTTTATGCAAGTTCAAATAGAAGCTGGAGAAAACAAATAAAAATCAAGTCCATGAGAGCCAAAATAAGATCTTGAGTACATCTCAAGTGAATTTAATAAACCATCTCAAGGTTAGATGTAATGCAGTTAACACTAACGACTGAAGACCATGAGAGTCTTGGGACATCATCCATAAAGAAAGCAAAAGGTCATTACAAAGACAAGGAAGAAAGACAAGACCAAAGTGGATGTCAGAAGAGACTCTGAAATTTGCACTGGAATGTATAAAAGTCAAAGCCGAGTGTTAAAAGGAAATATGTAAAGAGCTGAAAACAAAAAGGGAAGAACAAGCTATCTCAAGTTCAAAGAAGTGAAAAACAAATTCCAGCCTTGAATTGCAATACTGATGGACTATATGGACAAAATACTGAATTATGCAAAAAGCATCAAAAGAAGATGGAAGAAATACAGAGCTACTGTACCAAAAGGAAATGGCTGACGCTGAACTATTTCAGGAAGTAGCATATGATCAAGAATCTATGATTCTCGAAGAAGTCAAGGTTGCACTGAAGGCCAAAAAATAAAACCCATGGAATTCCAACTGGGGTGTTTCAAGAAACAGATGCATGGCTCCTAAGAACAGAACTGTTTTACTTTTTATTATGATTTATGTGAAAGTTTATGGATTTTACTTCCTTTTTATTGGGATTTAGATGAAACTTTATTTAGCTTGAAGTTTTGAATCATCTGTTTGTCTTTTTTCCCTTTCTTTTATTACTGATATTAAACTGTGTTATCCGTGCAAGCGTATATTGAAGACTATTTGGACATTTCTTGCTTAACAAGAAATGTCAATAAGAACTGTTCTCAACAGAAAAAACATTAAGATTCCCTACTTTGATAAATGCTCTTTGTGCCAGGCTATAGTTAATAGAAGACATTCATTTTGCTTTCATCTCAGTTTATTAAAAACCCACTACTGAAATAAACTT
Organism: Elephantulus edwardii; assembly: GCF_000299155.1. Classification (NCBI taxonomy): domain Eukaryota; kingdom Metazoa; phylum Chordata; class Mammalia; order Macroscelidea; family Macroscelididae; genus Elephantulus; species Elephantulus edwardii. The sequence goes on along the minus strand of NW_006399781.1, from coordinate 7,479,080 downwards.
TTCTTTGAAGACTAGTAATGTTAGCATATCAGTTAATATCACTTAGGGTACATATTATTCAAAATGTTAGAAAAACAATAAGGTGCATGCATCAACTGTTTCATCAGACTCTATATACTTTAACCAATTAGATGCATCTTAAATATCACAGAGTAAAATGGAAAACTTACCTAAAAAGCACTAAAGTTAAATCAGAGTATACAATTGTGTTCCAACAGATACCCAAATTAAATGTAAAGTTAAGGAATTGGTTACAGGTTAAAATCTGACTTTCTCTAATGCTACATAAATTTTGTTCTTGATATGTGGGATTATTTTCAAAGTTATAGTTTGCACTGTTGTTTTTGTTTGTTTTCCTGCATAAACTGTTCAATAAAAGACGTAAACTTTAAAAAAAAAAAAAAAAAAGAAACAGATGCAGCCCTAGACATCCCATCTGGCTGTGCCAAGAAATGTGGAAGACAGCTACCTGACCAGTTTGCTAGAAGGCATCATGTTTCCATCCCCAAAATATGGTGAACCAAAAGAGTGAGGAAATGATGGAACATTATAATTTATTGTTGCTGTTGTTGAATACAGTGGAGTCAAAACTGACCTATCGCTGACCCTCCAGCAGATTTTCAGAGGCAGTAAAATAGCCCAGGAGAAGACTCCTCCCACTAATATCACATGCAAATAAAATCTCACTAATGATTATTTTAAAATGGACAGAGGGTACACTGTGACTGTCAGTATGTAGGGAACTCCCAGCAATTCAAGTTGGATTCAGAAGTGTTATTGCTGATGTCAGATGGATCCTGGATAAAAGCAGGGAATAACAAAACGATGTCTGTGTTTCATTGACTATGCAAAGGTTTTTGACTATACAGATCATAACGAACTATGCATAACATTGAGAAGAATGGAATCTCAGAATACTTAATTGTGTTCATTTAAAACACACACAAAGACCAAGCAGTTGTCCAGAATAAAGGGAGGCTTCATTGTTTAAAATCAGGAAAGGTGTGTGTCAAGGTGTATCCTTTCTCCGCACCTACTCAATTTGTATGCTAAACGAAGCGGGTCTATGTGAAGAATGTGGTACCAGGACTGGAGGAAGAATCATCAGCGATCTGCGTTATACAGAAGATACAATCTTGCTTATATAAAGTGGAGAAGATTTGAAGCACTTACTGCAGAAGATCAAAGACTAGAGCCTTCAATGTGGGTTATATTTCAACATCAAGAAAAAAATATTCTCACCACTGGCAACATCAGGATAGATGGAGAAAAGATTGAAATTGTCAACAATTTCATTTTACTTGGTTCCACAATCAACACCCACTGTAGCAATAATCAAGAAATCAAAAGATGTGAAGGGAAATAGGCTTTCAAGGACTTCTCCAAATTGCTAAATAATGAGGATGTCACTTTAAAGACTAAAGTGTACCTAAAAAGTGGACACTAAACAAGGAAGACTGAAGAAGAATCACTGCCTTTGAATTGTAGTGTTGGTGAAATTATTTAGTAAGTCATGAACAAATCTGTCTTAAAGAAAGAAGGGTGCTCGCTCCTTGAAGGCAAGGATGGTGAAACTTCCTTCATCTCTTATACTTTGGGCACATTATCAGGTGGAACAGCACTTGGAAAAAGACAAGGTCAGAGAAAGAGAGGAAGACCCTGAAAAGATGGACTGACATAGTGACTCTGGTAACAGGCTTGAGCCTGGGTGAGATTGCGAGGTTCATACAAGCTAGGGCAAGTTTCCCATCTGTTGTAGAGGGTCGTTATGAGTCAGTCGACTCCTGGCACCTAACAAGTGACTGTGAAAATCCAGGCTATAATCCCCACTCATACAAACCTCCTATTTCCCTCAACATTTCATGTACTCTGTACCATATCCTGGACTGGAATATTCCAACAATCATTTTCCAAGCCACTTATCTTCTAATTACCACATATTTCTTGCTCTCTATGACAACTCTCTGAAATGTGATTTTAAGTTCTTGGAGGACAGAAGTGATGTCTTAGATTAATTTTTTCTTTTTCTCAATGTCAAGTCAACTATATAAGAATTCAGTACGTATCTATCAAGTCAACTATATAAGAATTCAGTATGTATCTATCTATCTATCTGATTCACAGATACTGACAATTTAAGGATCTCAAATTGTATGTCTTCCATAAAACACTGAGATTCCACCTACCTTTTGCTACAGCTGCTGGGGCAGAGCTGGGGACTACTGGAGCCGGGGCAGCTACAGGAACAATGGTAGGCGATTTGGTGGCAGCAAATGACTGAACTACTAAAGGACCAGAAGAATGGGATACAACAAAGGTCAAAATCAGCATGGTGAGAATTACACCTCATGGCCTGTGTGTTAGACTAAGATCACAAAAGCAACTTCAGGACAAAGTAAAAGATTAAAAGACATTTTTAAAAACAAAGTCAATTTGTGTGTGTGAAGATGTTGACCTGGGCCATATCATGTGTGTGTCTGTGTGTTTGTGTGAGAGACAGAAAGAGGGGGGAGAGAGGGAGGAGGAGAGGGGGAAGAGGTAGAGAAGATATTGACCTTGGCCACGTCAATGTCAGAGCTCCTCTATAGCTTGTTCATCTGGTGCTTGCTGGCCTTAACACAGTGAACAATCTTACCTACAATGAACACAAATGTGTGGTTATCTTCTATTTTCTTGACTGGTTTAGTGATCAGGGGAACCTAATGATGGCACAGTGGTCAAGCCTGTTTCTCCTGGACGTTCTTCTGGGGGTACCTGGGCTGCCTTCAGAATCTCAGCACCTTGGGCCACTGGAAGGTTTTCTGTGGCTGTGGATGCCCTTTCAGGACTGCCTTCTTGGCCTTTAACACCTGTGCTTTGGCTTCAGTTTTTAAAGAAGCAGGGGCTTCCTTCTTCGCTTTCAGTGCCATCTTCATAAAATAGCAACCCCAAACCTTTTAACTGTTAACTGGGTGAAGGTTACAGGGCAGATCAATCTCCCACTCAGTGAGTCACAGGCATGATTTCATGTCATTGACTGCAATCCCCACAATATACTGTTACTCATCCCATTTTCTCCTTGTTTCTATTCTTGATTTTCTACTCTCTTGCCTTCTGAACCTCCTGCTGCTCTTCCATAAAACACTGTGCGATTCAATGGGTGATTATTCTAAGGAGTACATCTACTTTCTTAATGTTGCTGCTGGCCTTATAAGCCTGTGCAATGCTTGGCTCAAAGCTGAGCCATGGAGATGAACTCAGCTATAAGTCCAAAGAATGACTAAGGGCCACAGTCTTGTGGTTTCCATCAATCTTTCTCTCAATCCATACAAAACCCTCTAATGCATTCCCTTTCAGAAGCTGGGCACCATCCAATTCTTCTGGTTACAAGGTTTTGGACTCTAAGATTTGCATGGTTCATCAGTCCTCTGGATTGTTTCCAAGTATTATTTACCTTCTTCATTTTCCTTTGCTCTGGACAGAAAGACCAATAGATGCACCTTAGACATCCACTCAAGGAGTCCTGGTGATATAGTGCTTAACTTATTGGCTTGTTAACCAAAAGGTTTGTGGTTTAACTTGAGCAGCTGCTCTGCAGGAGAAAGGTGGGCAATCCCCTCCTGTAAAGATTTATAACCACTGAAACCGACAGGAGGATGCCTATGAGTTCACCCACTCAGTGACAGTGGGTAGATGCCACTCACAAGCTCTTTTTTTTCCTTACACACAGAGAAATGTATTTACTTAAACCAGTCTCTATGAATCTTTAATTATCATTCAAAACAAAACCTAATAGCAAGGTAAGGTTACTACCACACTTAGGTGCCCTTAAGGTGTTACTTCTGAAATATCAAATCATGAAAAAGAGAAACAATCTCTATTTAAGAATTTCCAATGGAAAACCTGGTAATTATACTGTATTAGGATAGAATGTGCCACCTCAGCAGGCCCTGAGGCTATAAAATTTCTATCACAATTACTTTTGCAAACCTGGCTCCCCTTGCTTCTGCAACATCATGCAGAGCTAATGATCGAGTTGCCATACTCACAAACTTTTAAGAGTTCAACTGCTTATTCCCCAAAGTAGGTGAGTGGACTATGCTGCAACAGTTGACTTTGATATTCCCTGCAACACATTCCTCAAGTTGTCTGATTATGGATAAGACGTTTTCATAACTTTCCCTAATGAACAGCATATTCAAAGGATGTATTTACAGCTTATTTCAATACACATATTGAAATACATTCTGCCAACCAAATATATTTGTGGGTATGAGTCTCCTTCTGACACCTGTTCATCTTGAATGTCTAGGTATCTCTCCACTTGTGGATTACTGTTATTAACAATATTTACTTTTCTGTTCTTGGGCTCCTCCCCATGACTCCCTTTGTCATAATCCATTTCTGTGACTCTATCCGTTACTTTATCTTCCTTTTCACCCAAATTAAAAGTCTTTCTTTAAAACTAAAGCGCTAAGTTGGACTGTTAATTTACTATTAGCACCAAAGTAACTGAGTTCTATTTGCAATGATGGAAACTGTGGCTTTTTATGAAATCAATAATAAAATAAAAATCAATCTAAACACTAATATCTGCATAAAATGTGAGGATAGTACAGGAGAGGGCAACGTTTAGAGCTGCTGTTCACAGAATGACTATGAGGTGTAGCTGGCTTGATGGCCTCTACCACCACCACGCCCCAACTTTAGAAATGGGCAGGAACTTAGAAGCCAGTGGGTTATATATGTTTTACTTTCAGCCCTAGAGTTAGTGTTCTTTGTTTTAAGGTACAAAGGAGTAGATACCGTGACAGCTGATGGGTAAATTATAGAAAGGAGGGGCAGTCACCATAACCAGCAGAATATGGACTTTTCTCACCAACACAGTGTGACAGGTTCATCAATGAAGGGCTCACCTTTATTCACAGGCATGAGGATAGTCTGCACACCTCCAGATGTACTGACACTGAGTGGTTTGAGCTGGCTAGGAATCGTCAGGACAGCCTGCTGGGGATTGGACTGGCTGGAGTGGATCTTTAACAGTCCTAAAATAAGTTGGAAGATAAGGCAAACTTAAGATCAGATGCATTAAAAGTCCCTTGGGCCACCTGCCATTCCTATTTTCTCAGAGGAAGAGACTCAGGAAAAACTCCTTTTCAAGAAATCAAAAATTAGATGCATAGAGAATAACAAGTATCAATGTAACACAAAAGTAACTTATTTTTAAAGTATTCCTATCCCCAAATTACAAAGCAGTACAGGAAATTCCTTAAAAAGGCGATCAGAAAAGAGAATAACTCACTAAACAATCAGTTACTTAATTAACAGTGAGTATAAATATTTTGGAATAGTTTCTGTCCATGTTTATTTTATAGACCAAGTTATTTGCTGTATACATACAACAGGATATAAAATTTTGTATTTTACTTTCCCATGTACTGTTCAAATGACTGTTTCTTCTATGTACAGGTTAAATTGTCAATGATTTTTCCTTTTATTGGACCCAGGTTGGTAGCAGTCAAGAAATCAAAAGCTATGCTGCACTGGGAAAATCTGCTGTCAAAGACCTCTACAAAGTTCTAATGAGCAAAAATGTCAGTTTAAACACTAAGATGCACCCGATTCAAGACAAGGTATTTTCAATTGTTTCTTATGCATCTGAAAGTTGGACAATGACTAAGGAAGATGGAAGAACTGATGCCTTTGAACTGTGGTGTTAGCGAAGACTATTTAATATAGTACGGACTACTGAAAGAACAAAAAACCTGTCTTGGATGAATTGTAACCAGGATGTTCCTTTAAGGCAAGGATGATAAAACTTCACCTCATGTATTTTGGGCATACTGTCGGAAAGGGCTAGTCCTTGGAGAAAAACATCATAAGAAGGTTAGAGGGTCAAATAGAGAAAGATCCTCCAGAAGATGGAGAGACACAGTGACTCCAAGAGTGGGCATACATTTGGTAGACCTGATCAGTTCGCTACAGACAGGCAAGGTCTCAATCTGTTGTTAAGGATCCACTGTGAGCCATAGTAGGTTCAAGGGCACCTAGTAATAACAAAATGTAGTCCTAAAATTTCAAGGATCAGGACTTTTTCATTTATCATTTTAAAAGGGGTCAGTGACTGGGGTAATGGGGATAGGTTGGCACAGGATAGAGTAGGGTTTAGGGCTGCTGCACACAGGGTTACAATGAGTTATAGGCGACCTGCATAAGAACAACAACAACATTCTCTTCTACTTTCTTTTAATAGTTATATCCACCCACTACAATTATTCTAAAAAAAACAAGGTCAAAATCTGTGGGCATCCAGAGAGCAAATAAAAACCACAAAGGGCCCACAAAGGGAGAATGCACAAAAGCTGAGAGCAAAAAGAGCCAAGGAGAACACAGCAGCTACTAAAAACCACCTCAGAGGCTAAACATACTTTGGGGCACTAGGAAACGGTCTGACTTTAGGGAAAGGGATCACCTGTAAATCTTTCTGAAACAAAAGCTTAAATAATTAAGAAAAAAATGTTGCCCCCCCCGGATAGATGAGTGTTCACTCAATTAAGTAGTAAGTACTTCCTGAGACATGACCTAAAAAAATTAAAAAAAAAAAAAGGAAAAAAAAAACAACCCCAAACGAAACAATCAGCCCACTGCTGGCAAGCTGTTTCTGACTCATGGGGCTCCTCCACTTGGGTTTCCATGGCTGTGCACCTCTGTGCGAACTGGCTGTGTGCTAAGGGAACACCTTTTCCTGTAGAAAAGGTGGATCTGAACTGCTGACATTTCAGCTGGCATCCAAACACGTCGCATACTATGCTATGACTCCTTGAGACAAGATCACCGAGGACTACAGACTTTTTCTGCAGTTTTTATTAAAATATAATATGCTGATCAGTTATTAAAACTAACTACTGCCACCTTTTAAAAGCTCAGAGGTTTGAGACCTCCAGTCGCCTGACAGACAAAGCTGAGGCAGTCTTTTCCCCCCAGTTAGTTCTTGGTCTCTCAGGATGGCGGAGTGAGAACCAACCAGACAGCAGTAGGTGTCTAGCTTGATACTCTCTTTCCTATATTCTAGTATCACTCTCTGCTGATACAATCAAGTATTAATAGGACTATACTTTTTTTTTAAAGTAAAAGAAAAGATTCTTTCACTGTTTTACAAATCCTCCCCCAGGTCCCCTCCACCGTGTAGCCCTCGCTCTAGACTCCTGTGATGACAGAAATACCTAGTCACATATCTCTTTTACACAGTTTTCTCCCTCCTCTGTTTCAGTGCAGTATACATTATTGAACACATCTTACTCAGTCTCTCTCCAACCCTGAGGTTAGTCCCATTCTACAACAGTGGCATCATGTAATATTTGTCCTTTTGTGACTGTGATATTTCACTCAGCATAATGTTCTCCAGAGTCAACCATTTTGAATAATATTGCATGAGTTCCTTGTTTTTTAATGCAGCATAGTAGTCCATTGTGCGAATATGCCACAGCTTCTCTAGCCATTCGTTTGTTGATGGCACTTAGGTTGTTTCCAACTCCTTGCTATTGTGAACAAAGCTGCAATAAACATGGGATGACTACACTTTTTACCTGGAGTTAATAATCTCTTTTCCATTTGCTTAATTTTCTATTAACGTTTGAGGCTTCTACTTTCTTTAAGAACTTGATCAACTTGTTTGATTCTTTGATAAAGGCGTTATCTATCAAGCTGCACCAGCAACATTTAGGAAACTAGAGCTTACAGTAAGGAGACTTCATTTACTACATGCTGAAAGCTTGCTCATAAAAGGGGAAAAGAAAAGATACTCCTTATCATACTAATAATTCTTTCCATCTCTAGAATTTCTATTTCAGTACCTAACACAGGGCCTCAAATAAAATAGTAGACAATTAGCATTCCTTGTAACAGAACCTGATCCATTTTAACTGGAAGATGATCATCACAGAAAAAATTAGGCCTGCCTTAATCACTTGGTCTGTAGAGGCCCCAAAACCCAAAGACACACAAAAGTTTGGTTTGGGGTCATGTATGAAATAGCACTGGCAACAGGATCACAATGTCCATATTGTTGTATCTGCTGGTATTATGGGAGAGTGTGTGTGTATTTACATAGGTACACACACATCAATTTACACACTGTGCTTTTACAGATTCATCCCTAGTGGTACACCGTTTCATAATCAACATATAACGTGATGGCATATGCAGTACAGAGATGCATCTTTTAAAAACTTTTATGATCATTTGATAATGTGACATCTTATAGACATTATCTGTCTATATCAGATAACAGAAAAACAAAACCAAAACAGATTCTTCAAGTATGAAGAGCAATGCTTTATATTTCAGATCAATTCCCAGCATTTGGACTGCATGGTACACTTAAATACGTCACTACTTTTATGGTAGATGAATATTCACTTAAGTCACTAAAGCTCAAATCTGGTCCTAAAATTTGTAATCCATAGCTCTTTAAATTTTAGAATTGACAATTATAACTGCCTTGCTTTAAAACTGAGAAAACTGAAGCAAGTCCCTTCAACAAAGGAGCAAATGTGACTTCAGAATTTGCACTTTGTATTACTAAGGTCATAAAAGGTATTATACTTCCTGAGGCAACGTAGTGAAGGCACAAAGACATTACACATCTTAAGATTTGTATCACCCTATCATTACCTAGTATGACAACTAACGGTCAAAAGTATGATTTATAAGAGTCATCAAAGCTAATTTACATTTTATGAACTCTGTTTAAGCAAAGCTAAGAAGTTTATGTTTTACAATGAGTTTTATTCAAAACGATCATTAACAGAGAAAAAAAAAAGAAAGCAAATCCTCGGTGCTCCACAAAGTTACATTATGACAAAATGCTCAAATATGCAATAAAGTTCGTAGAGGCTATGGTTTTACTCTATCATTTTATATTCCAGCCTGTTGTTAGCTGCTGTCAAGTCTTTTCTGACAAATGGTGATCCCTGGGTACATCCTATCTAAGATAGGATTTAAAAATCAGTATTCAATCTACAGAAACTATGCAGACTTTAAGACTTTCCAAAATCTTCTAGCTCAAAGAGAGAAACATCCTAATAACTTACCCGACACTGTGGCTTTCCCAGGGATGGGGGTTGGTGTGGACACGAGGGACGTGGCACTGACAACACTGGGCACAGCAGCTTTGCAGGTTCCCACTGCTGCCTGGCTCACACACACTGGTTGCTGCCCAGAGGTCTTCATGACGGAACCTACAGCAGATGGTGAAGTGAGGGTGGTACCTTCAGACTGCTCATCCACAGGTCCAGAAAAAGAAGAAATTCAAAGAAAGCAATGTAAATGGCTTAGAACAGTAACCATCATTTTATCTATTAGTTACTAATAGGTACTAAATAGCATGCCATTTTGAAAGATCTGTTCTCAAATTCAGAGGTTCTCACTTTCCTAGGTTTCATGGACCAGGACATATTGTATAGTTAAAGGCATACTGTAGTTACCACATATAAAAAAAAAATTACCATCTATTATCACTTTATACAAGGGTATTTCAACATCCACATCAACAAGAAAAAGGTCCAATCACAAAATGGGCCTAGGATATGAATAGAACATCAAAGATGACATTCAGATGGTAAATGATCACATTAAGAAATGTTCAAAATCCCTAGCTATCAAAAACAACTATGAGACACCATCTTACCCTAGAAACAATAGCAAAGTTCAGTAGGACAGCAAACAACAAATGCTGGTGAGGTTGAAGAGAGACTCGAAGGAAGTCTTATTCATTGCTGGTGGGAATGTAAAATGGTACAACCACTATGGAAGGCAATCTGGTGCTTTCTCAAAAAGTTGCAAATGGAAATATCATTTGACCTAGAATTTCCACTACTGCGAATATACTCTAAAGAAATCAGAACCAGAACTCAAACTGATGTATGCACACCCATGTTTACCACTGCATTATTCATAACAGCAAAGAGATGGAAGCAACCTAAGTGCCTATCAATAAACTAAGAGATAGAAAAACTATGGTACATCCACAAAATGTAATACTATACAACAGTGAAAAATAATGAAATAGTAAAACGTCACACAACACGGTAAATATCTCGGTCACAAAAGGACAAGTACTGCATAACACCACTATTATAAAATAGGACAGATGTGGGGGTGCTGAGGAGGGAATGGGGAAAGAGTAGACAGATCATGAGCACTGCATTAGAACAGAGGAGGGGAAGAACTGTCTGAAAGGAATATATGATTCTGCATGATAGGAATGAGAATAACACAAGTGGTACATTGTGGGGTGGGCTGGAGGAGGGGGATGTAAATAAGGAAAGAAAATGTGCAACAATGAATGAAAAAGAAAAAAACCACAACAAACCAAAAAAGGTGTAATATCAGAATGTAAAAATACAATAAAATGACTATTTGTTTTAAAAACTCAGAATGTTTTATAAAAGTTTGTCAAACTCTACTATATGGCAAGTAGAGTGTTAAAACACTAGGGCTTAGGGATAAAAAGTATTGGTCAGTGAGAAGTATGTTAATACTTTAGCTCGCAAGACTAAGATAACTTTTCGAAAACAGAAAAAGTTATTAATTTCCCCTAGGGCTATAAAAAAGAGAAGGAAACAAATCCTTTAGGTAAAAATATACAAACAGAAGTATTATTGAGATTCAAATGAGAGGAAAGGGAAAATGAAAGGGTATTCTTTGAAAAGAGTAAAAGGTAAAAAGACAAAAAAGCATTAAAGAAAAGAGAATTGCAGAGTATTGTTGTTATTGTTGACTGCAGTTGAGTCCAGCATGATTCATGGGAATTCTATGAACAAAAGACCTAATGCCTTTCCATAACTATCATCGTTTCTCCAAGTCCATAGTTTCCGGAGGCATATGCTTCCAAACTTGTTTTACAACTGGGAGCTCCACCAAACACTGTCCACATTGGGAAACCATTATGGCATTTGATACTCCAATGGCATAAGGTTCAGCATCACAGCAAACCCAGATTACTTCATACAGCACATCGATCAAGAGTGATATACAAAGTGGAAGAATCTTCCTCCAGATATAACAACACTAGTCTCACTCAGCAGTGGTTAAGTGTCGTTAAGTTAAATATGGCTTATAGTGACTCCTGCACAAAAGACCTGAATTCTAGTCTCTAATTAACATCTTTTCTGTGTGTTTATAGTTTCCAGAGGCATCTAGTTTAGGAAGTGCATGCCATTCCTGCTTCCCAACCTGAATCAATCTGGAAGCTCCTCCAAACAGTATACATGATGGGTAACCATTATGGTATCTGACACGACTATGGCACAGTGTTCAGCATCACAGAAACTCCAAGTTATAGCAAACAGACAAACAATTGCCCTATCACTTAAAGAATAACTAAAACTAATAAATTTTATGTGACCACCATCAAGATGCTAGAAGCCAACTCCTAGAGTGGAGGCTCCAGACTGGCCCTGGATACTTTAGTTGGCAGAGTATTAGATATGTAATTATAAGTAGATAGAGGAGATATATTTGAGAAGCAAGCAAAGTTCAAAGCACAAAAGCCTTTAAAGTGTCATAATGTTTTTCAACAAATGGTGCTGGGGCCAGCTAAGTATCTGCACGTACACAGTGACAAAAAGTCCCAGCCTCACACCACACACAAATTTAATTTAAAATGGCTCAAAAGATCTAAATAGATGAGCTAAAACAATTAACACTCCTAGAAAAAACCCAGAGATTTAAACTTACGTGATCTGAGATCAGACAGTGGTTTTTTTAAAATATAACATTAAAAGGATAAAAGATAAAGAAATTTGCTATCATCAAAATTAAAAACTGTGGTCCAAAGAAAACCATCAAGGAAGTAAAATGAAAGCTCAAAGAATAAACTTTTTCACAAATCAGGCATCTATCTGATAAGCAGCCAAATTATATGAACTCTTATAACTTAATAAAAAGACAACCCAAATAAAATAATGGGCAACATATGAACAGAAATTTCTTCAAAGAATACAAATAGCTAATCAGTATATGAAATGACTTTTCATTTAACATTATTAGTCATTAGAGAAGTGCAAATTAAAACCATGAGATGCCACTACATTCACATCCACTATAATGACTGTAATTAAAAACACAACAGACCAGAAGTATTGGTGAGGGTACACAGAAATTGGGTACTGTGCACTGCACAGCTGTTCCAGAAAACAGGTAGGCAGTTTCTCAAAAATTGTAACACAGCAATTCTACTTCCAGGTGTAAATCCAAGAAAACTAAAAACACATCCACACAAAAATCTGATCACAAATCCTCATGGCAGCATTATTTATAGCAGATACAATGTGGCAACAATGTAAATGTACACTACATGATGACAAGATAAACAATGTGGAGCATTCATTTAACAAATATAAAAAGAAATGAAGTTCTGATACATGCTACAACTAGACAGATCTGGAAAATATTGTATTACATGAGAGAAACACACAGAAGTTCACACATCACATTTACATGAACTGTGCAGAACAGGCATATTAATACAGAAAAAAGGAAGATTAAAAGTTACTCAGGGCTGGAGAAGGATGGACTAGAAAGTGACTACTAATGAGCGCAGGCTTTCTTTTTGGGATGATGAAAATGCTTCTGAATTAGACAGTAATGATGATTGCACAATTTTATAATAAAGTAAAAACCAGAGAACAGTATACTTCACACTGGCTTATAGTCCATTATCTAAATAGCTCAAGTGGCAGAGTTCCTAACTCTAAAGGTTGTGCTAAAGGTTGTACATCCCTTGCAGTTCAAATCCTGTGGCTGCTCTGAGGGAGAAAAGACTGGCAGCCAACTCCTATTATGATTTACAGCTTCAGAAACCCAGTGGAGGGGATTGTGAGTTAGCACTGATTCAAAGGCATTAATCATGACCTCTAAGATATAAGCAACAAGACCCACTAATGTGCCTCATTTATGACTCTCTGGACCCCTAATCTATGTATACATCTCTTTTATGTTCACTATGATTTTCTGTTATCAATTCTTACCTGCTGTGTAGGGCCATTGGAGGAGAGAGCCACAGCTGTGGACGTGGCGGTAGTGATGACGCCTCCTGCCACCCTCAGCATTGTGGTCCCAGGCTTTGAGAGTTGGGAGGTGGCTGGCACAGACTTCAAGGAATTATCAGACATCTTCACTATTGACGCTTGTCCCCCAGAGGCTGCCTATGGAAACAAAACAAACTGAGACAATACTGTTCCTCTAGTTAGCAGGTAAAATGTCTTCTTTCTCTACATTTTAGACACGCTTCAAGAATTAGAACATATCTAAGCAAGTCTTAAACAGATGTATAAGAATGTATGCATTTTGCCAACAAACTGTGAACTAACTGCAACTATTTCTTTACATTTAGTGCAAAACATGAGAAGATCCTCAGTAAGATGGACAGTGAAAATGGGCTTAAAAAGGATGAAGTTTGTGGGGATGGCACAAGACAGGGCAGAATACAGATCTGTTGTTCATAAGGTCTCTATGAGTCATGGTCAACAGCACTTAACAGTGAAAAACAAGCAAATGAACACATATATAAGTCACTAATCATTAATAGTCTTAAAAAAACAGGCTAGCTGTTTTAAAAACCAGTGAAGTTCAAAGATCTCTTAAATGTACATACATATGCCTTAATGCATGGAAACTAAACCCCAAATATTTCAGTAGGTGTTATTAATGGTAAATTAATGGGGTTCTAGGCTAGGTATGAAGCAGAAGGATGGTTTTCTTATCCCTAAAGATGGCAATCTTGACAATGCTATGTATGAACCTTTCTACAGGGTGACTATGCGTAACTGGCTCCACAGTCCCTGGCTGCATGCTGGCTCAGCACATAAGTCTTGCAGAACCATGAAGCAGACAGCTCCAGTGGTCACAGCCTTGGTTCAGCACACTTCTATAAATGGTCACACAGTAAGCATTTTTAGCTATACTCTAACTGTTCAACTCTGTTTTAGCATCAAATAGATGTTGCTGTGCTCAAAGAAAACATTCTTTATAAAAATAACCAAACCAGGTGGAGTTCGCAAACTTCCTGTCAGTTAACAAAAATTAATGTACTCCCTAAGTGGGGACTATTTCCCAGTTTTTGAAAGTTTACTATGTACCAGAAATGGCAGGAAGTGCTTTCATGTATCTTATGTCATTCCCTAAGTATATATTATTGGCCCACTTCACATATGAGAAACTCCATGTCATTCTACCATGCAAAACCATTTAGATAAAATGTCTGTAAGCAGTTTTACTCAAAATAGTAAAAAAATGGAAACAGTCAAAATGCCCATCAACAGAACCAAGCAACACAACAAAACATTATGAAGGAATAAAAATAAATGACAGCTACATCTGTAAAAAACATTGGATGACAAACTAGCATTAAGGGTTGTTAGTGTGAGTATATGAGGATCCATGAGGGGGACGGTAGGAGCAGAGGGGTGAATACAGGCAAGGGGGAAATTACAGGGTCATATAATTTAATGGAGAGGGTGGAGTAGTTAAAGGAAATGGGGAAGATCCAGCGGGGACTTGGAAATGCAGGACAATGGTCAGCATAGTTCAGTGTTGATTAATTTGATAAAATACAATGAATGAGAATGATTGTATGAAACAATGTGAACAAAGGTTAGTGTGAAACACAATGTATACAAACTTTGTGGTTTTTATTTTTATTTTATGTATACAAACTTTGTAAGCGAACCAATATAAAAAATAAAGTTACTGTGTGCTTTCCCATGCATTTTCAGAGGCTGTAAATAGCATTGGAGGAGGCTGCTCTTCTCCTGAGCAGTAACTGGTGGGTTTGAACTGCAGGCCTTTTGGAATCATCATGCAGTTTCCTGGGCCACCACTGCTTCCAGCCATAAAAGAATATACAATATATGATTCCATCAATAAGCAGAACAAGAACAGATTAAAAAAATCTATAATCTATGATGATATAAATAGAAAAATGACAAAAGAAAAGGCAAAGGAAATCAGAATGTGTTTAGTGGTGGAGTGTATGTTGAAATTCACCTACTAGCACACTCGGAATTTGTGCATTATTTTTTGTAAATCATTCCCTGGCTGTGTGGCTGGAAAGGAAAAGCATCTGAAGAACTCTACATTTTCTTGAGTAAGGCTTTGGGTGGCTTCCTTAGGTATTAGTGTCAAATACTGTCATTTGTACTAAAACCCATTTCAGATTTTTTTTTTAAATCAACCCCCTACCTAAGACCTTGGAGGCTGTCTTTATTAAAAGATTATTATTATTATTATTATTAGGTTATTATTTCAGGTGTGGGACATCAAATGCCATTTTTTAAATACGCTAACATTTTCTTTATGGCTAAGAAAACAGTCTGTTAATGTTCCAAGAAGAATGAAACATGTTCTCTGTCTCCGAAAAATAAAGCTGTGCTTGCTTCATCAGCATATATACTACAACTGAAACGATAAAGAGACTAACATGGCCCCTGCACAAGGATCGACACACAAATTCATGAAGCATTCCATAGTTTAAAAAAAAACCAAAACACAAAGCTTGTCGACAGTGCTTTCTAGAGCAAACCCTTTACAGCAGGATTTGTCTACTTAACCACCGAAATTCTGATACATTAAAATTGTCATAGATAAATACCATGATGGTTTTGTAATATTATCTTCATATTCCTAACAGAGAGCTCTGGTGGCCTAGTGGGTAAAAGCTGTTACTACCAACTCGAAGACAGGGAGTCTGAGTCCACCAGCTGCTCCAAGGGTGAAAGACTCCACGATTTACACAGGAAGCTTCTGCAAACCCATGTGAGGGTTGGCCGTGAGGCAGTTCTGACTCAAAACAATGAGCAGGAACTCATGGCAAGAAGTTGAGCTTATTCTGAGTAGTCTTTGAACATTAGGCATTCTGTTGCCACATGGTTCAGTGCAGAAAGATTTATGACATTTTGATCTTTGTCATAAGTTATCAGTTTAATTAAAAAAACTAATCTATTCTACATCAAGCGTGGATGTGGATGCAAACTTTGAAGAAATGACAGGGAAGATACCACTGAGAATGTAGGTATGTTGTCAATGTTCAAAACGTAACTGCAAAAGTCATAGCAGATAAAAAAAAATTAAAAGACTGCTGAAGCTCCATCAAGGATAGAAGAAGACTGCCACAGAAAAGAAATGTGTGCTACATTCATGGATGGTTGGAGCCAAGGGCTGGAAATAACTGTATAGCAACAATGGGTGATTAGCTGACTCACATTCTAGCAGTAACCCGTCATATTTAGCTTCCTATGCTCCCATATCCCAGCACCATCAAATTCCATTCTCCAACGTGGGGAACTCTGGTGGCCTAGTCTACTGGCTGGGTTGCACCACTTTGGTGGTTTGAACACACCAGCAGCTCCATGGACTAAAGATGGGAAGCCTCCTATCCTGGAAATCCACTGGAGGGTCAGCTATCAGTCAGTTCCAACTCAATGGCAATGAGTTGGTTTTGGGTGTATTTTCTGAAAGGACAGTACGTTGTTTCGCATTATCTGAAAAAAATTAACCCACACAGATGTGTAGTTAGAAAATGGGAGGTTAAAATCATACACTGGTGTCTGTTTAGGTAATATCTTTTTAGCAATGTCTGTCAGCACATCCATCAAAGGTCCCAAACCACATGGAGCCTGTTATCTTAAAAATGTGACAATAGTTCTCAACAGAGCCACTACTTTGCAACATAAAGTATTGTTATCATGGCAAGCTCTGGTGGCCTAGTGGCAAGAAGCTGCACTGCAATCCCAGAGGTGCGTAGTTCAAATTCACCAGATGCTTTGCTGGAGAAGAAGGAACAATCTCCTCCTCTACCAGTCAGATCTGGTTTGACGGTACATATACACAAAAATAATAAAATATTTTCATTAAAATTAATAAAATATATTAAAAAATTTTAAAAATTGGTAAAAAAATATCGTTATCAACATACTATGTTACAGATGTCTTAGTCATGTCAAAGTGCTTCTTTAATGTTATTTGTGCAAAGAATGGTACACTATAGTCTGGGTAAGACAAATATCTGACTGATGTTAGATACAAATCCAACACAAAAACAGCTTGATTATCCAAGAACTCTTGCATAATGTGTTCACAAGATTATCACATAATGTTCTCCTTCACATAATTACTGTGCCCTCTGAACCATGCACAACCACATTTTAATGCTTTTTTCAAATAGTGTTGTTGTTTTTCTTTGACACTACACCAAAATGCATTAAGTTTCTTTAAGATTCAATGCATTATGCAATCTAAAATGCTATCTCATTCTCTGATGTTAAAATCCACTGAGGACTTTTGTTTCTACACAGGACAGAGAAAGCACCCTCACGCTGCTCCCATCACAAGAAAATGTGGAACAGACTACAAAATTATGGTTTTTTTTGAACACACTAGAGAGCTGAAATCTAAAGGTAACCAAGCAAGCTGACCTCATAGAGGGCAGGACTGTCTCACCTGTGGCAGAACAGGGGCAGTCACTGACTGGCTGTAACTCGAGCAGATAAAGAGGAGTCAGCTGAGAACTCTCAAAACCTTCTAATGTGGGGAGCTCTGGTGGCCTAGTGGTAAGGAGCTGCAACTACAATCCCAGAGGCGTACTGTTCGAATCCACCAGATGCTCTGCCGGGGAAGGAGGGACAATCTCCTCCTGTACCAGTCAGATCTGATTTGACGGTACACGCACACAAAAATAATAAAATAAATTAAAAAAATTAAAAAAAAAAAATCTTCTAATGTGAAGTCTGAGGACATCTGATAAGGGAAATTCATTCTCAAGGAAATAAAATGTTGGTAATTTGAAAATATAAATAAAACTAACTAGAGTGAGCTAAAGGGGGAAAGGGAGGCAAAAACCAACCCCAAATTTATAATTATCAAAATCAAGAATTAAAAAGGCGAAATCACTGAAAATTCTTTCGATACCAAAAAGGTAATAAGGAAGTATTATGACTGATGACTAAAGTGGACCAGACTAAGCCATGGTCTTTCCAATCACCTCACATATATGTGCAAACTGGACAATGGAAAGGGAAAACAGAACAATGCATTTTAGATGTGGTACTAGCAAAGAATAACAAATACACTACAGACTGCCAGGCAAACCAACAAATGAACCTTAGCAGAAACAAAACCAGAATGTGCCTTAGAAGCAAGGATGGCAAGGCAATGGATACAAGTTCAGATAAGATCAATTGCCACAAACGGGCATCACAGCTGTTAAAATAGAGGGTCAGGGAAGGCAGAGGAAATCCTCAGTGAGAGGGACTGACACAGGAATAAGCAACATTCCAGTATTAAATGCAATGCCAGCAGGAGTCAGAGTTAACTTGATGGCAATTAATAGCATAAATAATTTTAAATCATTAAATCTGATTACTTAAGATGGCAGGGGCAAATTCCTTTAGTTTTAAGAATAGGAAAACACAACATCAAATTTTTTTTTTAACTTCAGTAATATTACAACATCAAATTTTGTGAGGATACTGCTAAAGCAGAGTACTTGATGATCAGTGAAGCCCTATCAATTCAATGACCTAAGCTTGCACCTTAAGAAATCAGGGGTTCAGAGTGGTTATTTCTGGTTCTTTGTGGCCAAATGAGTGCAAAGCCCTGTGAGATGCAAGAAAAAGATAAAGGACATCAAAGGGAGCAAAGAGCAATGAAACCAATTAATTTGGACACAGAGAAAACAAAAAACCAGTTCTTTGAAAAGATCTCTCCATTTAATGGTGGTCTTTGAATGCTTTCTTTATTCACCCGCAGTTGGTAACACCATGCACTGATCACTGGAAAAATGATGCTTCACTGAATGATGTGGTTCACTTAAATGTTGGTATAATTCACTGTAAAATACATTTTCAAAATTACATTTGTTAGAATCACCACCAAGCTCATAAGGAAAGGCCTTTAAATATTAGGACACTTCACAAACAAAAACAAATTTGTTGATCAGAAAACCAATTTGTTCTATAAATTTTCACCTAAACCACAATAAAAAGTACAAAATTAAAATGAAATTTAAATATCTACATTTACTAGTGGTAACTGGTTAAAAAATATTAGAAAATAATCAAGTTTCTGTTGGTAGTTAAAAATTTTCTTTTTAAATTCTAATTTTCATTTGAAAGCCCAAATGATGGTAATACATACTACTGGTTTCCTTTGAAATGACACATTCAATTTCTTTTATGAAGAAATATTTGTTATTTAAATCTAATTAAGCATACTGTGTTAGCCATTCTATCAAGTAAAAATGTAAAAAAAAAAAGTGGCTCAGACAGCTTACAAAAGAACTGCTCTCATGCAACCATCATAGGCAGGGGTACAGTACGGGCTTTGTATTTGTACTTCTCATGGTCACAGAATTTTAAAAAAGATACATACTAAAATTTTTTTTTTTAAAAAAATAGTAATTCTTCATTTCAAGAACATCTCTAAGCAACATTATTTTGGGAAATGAGGACAGAGGAGTGTTGCAAGCATGTGAAGATAAAGGATAAACTGTGTACTAGTCAAGTTTAGGGAGCTCTGATGGATTAGATGTTAGGGAGTTATACTGCCAACCCCAAAGCAGGCAATCTCTTCCCACATGATTTACAGCCTCTGAAATCTGCTGGAGGGTCAACTATAACTTGTTTTCTGAGCATGTAATGCTACTGAGTTCTGAGTAACATCTGGTCCCACTGTCATGGTGTATGCAAAGGCATATGTCACAAGCATGGTGTATGCAAAGGTTTATGTCACAGCCACGGTGTAGGCAGTTTTGCCTATGGTTGCTTTTGTGTCATCAGTGTAAATGTCCACACTGTGAAAAATGCACTACTAATTAGTCACACAAACATACATGGTTTGTTATTTGTGGGGGCTTTTTTAAGTAAATGGTATCATATGGCATATCACCTTCTATACTTATTCCTCACTTGCTAAGTTTTTGAAATTCAATTATAAATATTCCTGTAAATGATTGTATTAACCTCTGCCGCTAGTTAAAACTCCCTCTGATCTATATTAAAGAATGTTAGAGAAACATGCACCCAACTCCCTACAGTAAGCATTTACTTACTGTACCAATACTGGAGGGAAAAAAAAATTACATTCACCTATTAAATTACTCAGGGTCTTCAATATGAAGTTCTTCCAGACAAAGCTTAAAATGAAGTGGGTAAGGAGTTGCAGTGGCAACCCAAAGGCACGCAGTTCAAATCCACCAGCTGCTCTTAGAAAGAAGGATGGGCAGTCTCCTTTTATGCAATTTACGGTCTCTGAAACCCACTGGTCAGCAGTGAATTAGTTCCAACTCCACAGCACATAATCATATCATCAAGTAAATCCTTGTTTTCTCCAAGGAAATGCATGTTTTTTAATCTGAGTGGGAATGTTATGACTGATCATGTTTCTCATCTTCCCCAATGAAAACACTTTAGATGTACATTATCTTACTATTTTCATGTTCAAATAACCTTCTGTCTAATCATGTTTTCCAAACCACGAGATTTTATTCTTAATCTTCTATCCTGTTTTATTGTTCATTTTCATGTCACTTCACTGTCTTTGTAGAAAGCTAAAGCTATAAGTATGTAAAGAAATATATGCCACATTCCACACGTGCTAGGTATGTGTATTTACCTGTGTAAACAATGTGGTTTTTTGTCCAGAGATAACTTTTAAAGTTTGCTGTCCTGGTGCAGAAGATGTACTGACTCCTAGTGTTCCTTGAACCACTGATCCAGTTGCCAGCTGTTTTCCAGATGTCTGAGGTGTCGGCTGACCAACTAAAAATGTGCCCTAAGTTAGAAGAAAAAAAAGAGGAAAAAAAAGAACTTATCAACGATTTGTTCAATTCATTTGGTTTTCTCCCCAAATCTCTGTAAATGTTCCTTAAAATTAATAAAATTTAATTTTAAAAAATTCATATGGTTTTCTCTCATTATCCAACATACAATAAGGTGGAAAGAAGATCAATACAAAATGATCAAGGCAAAGGACAACAGACACTCAGAAGAGCACAAAAGTTTAAGATAATAAGTGGCAAGAAGCTGTACTGCAATCTCGGAGGTGTGTGGTTCAAATCCACCAGATGCTCTGCTGGAGAAGGAGGGACAAGCTCCTCCTGTACCAGTCAGATTCCATTTGACAGTACACACAAATAGAATAATAAAAAAAAAAAAGTTTAAGACAATAGAAATAACTACTGCTACACATAACAAGCATGCAATAAAAGTAATAATAAGTTATGAGTGGTCACACAGACAGACATACAAGCTATACAGGCCTGGGAAAGCAAATGCAACTACACTGATGAATGTACACAGGTTTGATAAAAGTTATTTCCACACGTGTATTTATATATGTTCAAAGTATATACCAGAGCGTACACAGGAAAAAGTTAAGAAAACTTTTTAGTAATAACTAAATATGTCTTGAGGGATCAGCTGTTGGGTTTGGAGGCTTAAGGACAGAGTGTCCAGGGACATTAAAGTGAACTAGCACTGTAAGAGTCACTAAGAAAATGTTCTACATCCCACTTTAGGGAGGACCAACTGGAGTTTTCAAAACTTGTGAGCAGCAATCTAAGGTGCAACCATCTTTACTCCTCATCTGGAGTAAAAAAGGAGGAAGAAAATCAAAGCTGTGTGAAAATAATCAGCCCAAAAGACTAATTTTTTTTTTATTTTTATTTTATTATTTTTGTGTGCGTGTACCGTCAAATCAGATCTGACTGGTACAGGAGGAGATTGCCCCTCCTTCCCCGGCAGAGCATCTGGTGGATTCGAACCGTGCACCTCTGGGATTGTAGTTGCAGCTTCTTGCCACTAGGCCACCAGAGCTCCCCTCCAAAAGACTAATTAACCACCAAAACCTTGGCCTCTGTTACTGTGACTCAAGAAGGACTAGGTGGGAGATCTAAGATGGTGGTGGAGGTAGAGACAGCGTGGTGAGCTGCGGGAGCAGCAAACCACTTAAAGCAGGGCCATTATGGCCTACCACAGACTTCAGCTTATTGATAATTGAACACTTAAACAGTTGATGACTGGCCCTCAGTGAAGATCGAGGCTCAACAACAGGAATTCAAGGAATCCCAAGGAGGAATGGGTGAGTCTCTTGGTTCCCAACACCCTCCCGCAGAGCCCGCGGTGCGCAGCACGGCCGCTGCAGCTCCATGAGGCTTCCACAGCTGGAACTAATGGATTCCCTCACCCAGGATGGATGCTGGGCACTGGTCCTCCTCAAGACTGGTACAGTGAAGCCACCACACTGCCGCAAGGTGGTCTTGTACTGGACAGAATTCTTGGAGCCAGGATGGTGGCAGTGGGGGAAGCGGGTGCCTGCTGGGCGCCTGCACAAGAGGGGCCGTGTGGCCGACAAGTGCCTGAGCGACGGGGTGGGGGGTCGCGCCCCAAACGGCTGCCCGTGCTTGGGGGGGTGGCGCACGCCCAGCTGGCCACCTGCGTAGGAGGTGGGGGATGGGATGCATGTCCGCCATCTGCAGGTTTGGGTTTCCTTGGACAGGCCAAAGACGATGATTACCCATACAATCAATTGCTGAAAGTCACTGTGAGTCTGATGACCTTAACAGTGGCAGCATGCACAAGAGGACCTTCATCCTAAATGCACCACATATTTTGTTCTGTTGAATGCTTCTGCCAAAAGATGGTTAGACCTGGGGGGAGTCTGTTCACAATTTTCAGGTTCCCTTTATCATATATAAAGGGGAAGGCAGTGGCACCTACTTCAAAGTATAGTATGACCACTTATGGGAGGGAGTAAAAGTGGCAGTGCTGGAATTGGAGACACTATCCCTGACCACAGAGTCCTCAGTCAGGTGAGGGGACCAGACTGGGGTAGGGGCAATTGGAGGGGGAGTATACCAGCCAGCTCCTGGGGGGTGTTGCCCTGCTTGGGATGGGCTGCCTTCGGCCCCCGGCTTGGGGCAAGCCATCGCGGCCCTCTGCCTGGGGCAGGCTGCCCTCAGCCCCCAGCTCGGGGCGAGCTGTCGCGGCTCTCTATCCGGGGTGGGCTGCCCTCGGCCCCTGGCTCGGGGCGAGCTGTCGCGGCCCTCAGGGTGAGCTCCTCAGTCCCCAGATTGTGCCATTTGACCCCTGGGTGAGGAAGGTGAAAAAAAAATGCCTAGGGTATCCAGAGAATGTTACCTAGGCCACCTTCTGCCAGCCTCCCCTCATTAAACCTGAAAGCAACACCCTCAAATCCCTTCTATTTGTAACTCACAAGTTTGTTCTCTCTAGGTTTGCTCCCTTTCCTATAGGTAACCTTAACACTGAGTTTTACTCCAGAATTGACCCTGAACCCAGTGCCAGTGACAAGAAGGAAATACAACTGACAGCTAAGGAAGCAAAGGAGGATGGAGCCTCTGGGTTCAACCAGCCATCCCCACTGGACCCACCTGGGAAAACACTTTGCAGTCCAGAGGGGAGCAAATGACAGGAAAATATCTTCTAACAGAGCAAGAAGGCAAGCAGCTTTAACCCAAGACCACCAGTAAGGTGATAAAGCGTCCTCCCTTCCCCCTTTACATCTACGCCCCTGTTCAGCATGAAGAAGCCAGAGAGTTGGCATCCAATTCCCAAATCAATAAGGCAACTGGTTTAATTACCATTGGAAAATGCTTGTCATTCCTCTGTAGCATCTGGTCCCCACTAGACCCTCATCATTTCCTTCACCTGCTCCCCCCGTCGACCAAACTGCGCAGCTCTGCAACTGCATCCTGGCCCATCCTCATCCTTCTGCCCTCAACCCTCACCTCCTTGTACCCCCAATATGTTTTTCCCAATAAAAGGAAAAAAAAAATTTTTTTTTTTTTTTAAAAAAAGAAGGACTAGGTGGTATCCAGCTCCGAATGCTGAAAGCTTTGACAGGGTTCACTTCACAGAATGGGAGAAAAATGTGGAACAAAACTAAAAAATCATAAAAAAGACCAGGCTTATTAGTAGACAGAGACAAGTGGAACCTTTGAAACGATGGCTGTTAGCCACACTTC
The DNA here is from genome assembly GCF_000299155.1 of Elephantulus edwardii. Classification (NCBI taxonomy): domain Eukaryota; kingdom Metazoa; phylum Chordata; class Mammalia; order Macroscelidea; family Macroscelididae; genus Elephantulus; species Elephantulus edwardii. The sequence continues at coordinate 7,455,061 of NW_006399781.1, read as the reverse complement.
AAGCCTAAAACAGAATGATTTTATAAAGTGACCAGTAAGGTACTTCTTAGATTCAACCACTGGAGATCAAAAAGGCAGTATCTACGTAAGGCCAAAGGTCAGAAGACAGGAAGGCATGGAAATGAGGGGAGAATGCAAACAGGAAACACAGGAGGGAGGTGGATGAGTGAGTGAGCGTGGTGAGGACTGCAAAAAATGGCAGGAAACTATGATCAGCTGAATGGGAGACAGATCAGTTCTACAGACTTTCACCAAATACAAGAAAAAGGAATAAAGCATACGATCCTGTGTTACATGCTGTAATTATCTCCAATTCTGCAACTTGGTCAAAATGTAAGTGAAAGAACCACTTGTTTAAGTGTCATTATCAATAGTTAATCCCTTCCTCAGTGTTTACACAGTAGTTACACACAGGCTGAGGGAAACAATAACCTCACTTTACACACTATAACTTGGTATTATCAACTTTGGCAACTCACTTCTAGGAAAGGACCATGTTTTAAACTGCACACTGTTTGTTACTTCATGACTTGGAAAGCAGTTAACACAGTGGAATGCATTTCCGAGTCATAAAAAATCTGAGTTTGAATCCAAATTCTACCTCTATGTCAACAAGGATATCATAGATGTTATTAATAAGTAATAATAATAGTAATAATAAGTAATCATAATAACCTCTTTTGACACGATGATGCCACAATGGGCTCTAATGTGTCAGGAAGTGTGAGGAGGGCACAGGACAACTCTGGGTTCAGATTTGTTGTTCTTAATGTCGCTATGGGTAATACTCGACTCAACAGCACCTAGCAAGTCTCTTTTGGATTAAATCTCTCTTCTGTAAAATGAAGAGAGGCCCAAGTTTAAAGAGATAACCAAGTGCCCAGAGTGAGCATTCAGAAACTGTAAGCTGTTACTATTTTTCATTCAGCCCTCCTCCTGAGGGTTCTGCGTCTGAGGATTCAACTGACTTGATGAAGAGAAAAGGGGAGGAAAGTGCCTGTGCTCCAAAGGCACCTCCCAGAGGGAAGGGCTAAGTGGCTATTTGTGAAACATTACCACTGAATCAGGTTTTCTACATAATTTAGAAACATGAAGTATATGAGCGGCTGTGCACAGATTATATTCAAATCACACTCAAATATTTGGTCATTTTATATAAGGTGTAGTATTTGAATGGAATTCCTATTATATATTATACTCATGGATTTTTTGGTACCCTCAGGGGTACTGAGGGACAACTGTACTGGAAATTTCCCAATTTAATCATCAACTTTCCAAAGAAAACAAGTCCAAAATAACATTTATAATGTGGCGAAAATGTTAGTCTTAAAAACACACACACACACACACACACACACCAATAAAGTGAAATTCCAAATTAAAAAAAAAAAAAAAGTTAGTCTTAACCTCAGATCCTAAAGCTATAATGGTAACACCAGCAGCCTTATAATTAAAGGTGGTGTTAAAGAACAGGATGATGTAGGCGAGACCCCTCACAAATGACCAGACCTGTGGAGTTTGCTTGAGAATGTAGGATGTGTATGTCAGGTGTTGGGCTACCCCTCCGGGGCCTGCACTCGGCGTCCCTCCACTTCCGCCTACTCCACCACCTCCGCCTCCTGAGCTGCCGCCTCCTCCACCAGCAGCAGCAGAAGCAGCACCAGCAGCTGAGCCCGACTGGAGGTCTAAAAAGGAAAAGAATGACAGTAACTCCACATAAAGAGTACCAACCAAAGACTTAACAGAAAATCGATGAAGCCAGAAAGGATCTCTTGTACAGCACCATCCTTTCCCTTCTCCTTTTCTATAATGTCTCTGTTCTGTGACAGGAGTGAGGAGTGTTCTGACATTTAAGGACTGACATCTATTTACAGCTGACCCTTGAACAAACATGGGTCTGACCTGCACAGGCCTCCTTATTTGCTGATTTTCTTCTCTTCTGTGATCAAATATTAACTCCTGTTGGCAAGTCTTCTCTTCTTGGAACTGTTCACCAGATGATGAGATTTTAAATGGGTACTCCCAACACTTGAGCAGGCATAGTTCAAACTGAAGGCTGTTTAAGAGCCAATCATACCTTCAACTGAATGACACCTAAGTATTTCAATTCCAACCTTATCTTTCACACGTGTTGTCTTAGTTGGGAGACACCAAGGAATAGATTTTCTAAGCCAAGTATTGATTTTCACTTGAATTTGCTGAGATAGTTGTATCAATTACAAAAAAACCCTATTGGGATTCAATGTAATGCTGTAGTTTTCTTTATTTTCAGATTTTTCTCAGCCAAGGAAAGTAAAAACTATTTCCAAACAATGACTCCAGGCTCCTAGCCTTTTTGTTTTTCAAGCCCTAAAGATTGGGCTCTCTTTACTTTTCTTCTGGTAAGCTCATATAAAATTATTTGCAGTAAAAACCCACTCATAAATATTTAGAGTTCAATTTCCTTCTCCATTTTTAATCTAGTGATTACTGGAACAGATTACTTCTCAAAAGTTTGTTTTGACCTCAAGGATTTTATAAAAATCCAAGTAATGCTCTTGATGACTTTGGAATATTTAAATCACTTTTTATGTATTAAACTCTCTGGAACACCACTGCTTAAATAAAAAGAAATACCAGGGTGAGACTGAGAATCACCTATCAGAGTCAATGAAATAGTGACTAGCTTATTCACAGCACTTGAAAAGGAGTGCTAATTTCTAACTATTGTATGAATTTGACCTCTAATCCAGAGGAGAGCAATTCTTACAACTTTTTCTGTATCACTCGAATGGTTTTTCTATAATCAATGCTTATGCACATCTAAATAAATTTCTGACTTTGCATGGGGCTTTAATAGGAAGGATTTGTACACTAAAAGCTGACCTTATATTTTTCTTTCCATCACCATTCTCAGGAAAAATAAAAGCGTTTCTAAATAATGATAAGCAGAGACAACTGACTCCATTCTTACTCCCATCTTCTAGCTCTATTCAAATGAACACAGACTTCCAGTGACTAGAAACAGAGGGACCTTCTCAAGCGTCATGGATTGAATGGTGTCCCTCCCCAATTCCCTCTGCCAAAAATGGGTGTCAACTAGGACAGGCTATGGTTCTTTGTACAATTTTCAGGGAGGGGACACACACACACACACACACACTCCATCAACAGTGTAATAGTAATTCTTCTATGTGTTGTAAATTCTAACCTCTATGATGTTGATGAGGCCAGATTAAAAGCAGTTATTTACAGAGTCATTCCCCAGAATGTGATAAGCCCATCAGCTGATTAGGATAGGACATAGCATCCTTAATTAGGTCATAGCCCTGGGCTGACGAAAGGGGAATTCCCCAGAACATGGTCTGTAACACCTTTTCTCTCAGAAAAGATAAAAAAGAGAAGAGGAAGCAAGCAGGAGTCCTCAGTATCACCAAGAAGAACCTGGAGTAGAGCAAGTCCTGAGGGCACAGGTCCAGGTCCCCAGGCCAGGCAACAACATGGGGGGCAGGGGCGCGGCTAAGTGCTGTGGAGAAGACCAAGGAACACTGGGCCTACAGATGCAGAAAGAAACAAGTGCCTTCTTTCAGAGCCCACAGAGAAAGAAAGCTTTCCCCTAGAGCTGGCAACCTGAATTTAGGTTTCTGGCCTCCTAAACTGTAAGAGATTAAAAGCCATCTGCTTGCAAGATCTACTCTAGCTGTACTCAATGTAAGTAAGAAAACAGGTGTCATGACAAGACAGTTCCAGGATACCACCCCACTGAAATGAAGAACTCTCCTGGACAGTTCATGCAGACAGCATTCTCACAACAGACTCAATGTCATCTTCACAGTGTGACTTGTCCCTGATCCCAAACTCTGAAATAGAAGGATCCAAAACAACGTGTCCCCTCCTGAAACCATGATTAAATCCTTTCTAGCTAAGTCCTATGTGTATTTTAAAATCAGCTTTGGTAGATGCTGTCATATACCAGAGACTAGAGCTATTGAAATGCTTCCTGAAACAGATTAAGAACCACCCCTCAGGCGGATGGAATGGATATACCCAGAGACCCAAGAACCAAATGACTTAATGAGGGACTAACTAGCATTGTTGGTAGCGCGGAGGATGGCTCCTTGAGGGATCAGCAGTAATTTTCCTTTTCCTGAAGGATTCTTGCTGTTTGTGGTAAGGTAGAGTTTGGTGCCAGGAGGTAAATTCGCCAAGTTAGCCAAATTTGTGGCTGGTAGCTGCAACGTTGCCATCACTAAAATGGTAAAGGAAAAAGAGAAAAAAAGCAGTAAAATAATTTGGAATAGAGTAAGTACAGTGTTGTCTCAAAAATGAAAATACAGGGTAATATTTAATTTAAAAACACAGTAAGCTCTAGGTTTACATTTTGTATTTGTACAAGGCTTTAAAGTGTTGCTATCCTTAACAACTTTGCTGATTCAAAAATAATGTATAGTCTAGTTTATTGCAGCTTTGTTCACAATAGCAAGGAGTTGGAAACAACCTAAGTGCCCATCAACAAACGAATGGCTAGAGAAGCTGTGGTATATTCGCACAATGGAATACTATGCTGCATTAAAAAACAAGGAACTCATGCAATATTATTCAAAATGGTTGACTCTGGAGAACATTATGCTGAGTGAAATATCCCAGTCACAAAAGGACAAATATTACATGATGCCACTGTTGTAGAATGGGACTGTCCTTGGGGTTGGGGAGAGACTGAGTAAGATGGGTTCAATAATGTATACTGCACTGAAACAGAGGAGGGAGAGAACCGTTTAAAAGAGAGATATAACTGGGTATTTCTGTCATCACAGGAGACTAGAGCGAGGGCTATATGGTGGAGGGGACCTGGGGGAGGGTTTGTAAAACAATGAAAGAATCTTTTCTTTTACTTTTCCATAATTTTTGGACTCATGTACTTATAACTTGTTAGTCAAATTTGTGTCTTCTAGGTTGCAACACCCCCATGATACATCTTCAAGGATATGAACATATACGGCCAAGCACAATCAATAAGAGTGCATCTAAATTCCAAAATCAATCTCCATAATAGTCTATGTGTTTCCTACTGCCAAAGGGGCCCTTTAGAGTAGTGAGAGAAGATCTTCACCCTGAAACCCACAGCGTCCCTTTTCAGCAGGAAGTAGCTAAGAGAATACGCCGTCCCCTTTTCCTTATGATTCAGGGTGAAGTCTCTCTCAGGGAGGAGTGATAGGGAATGGCAAAGGACACACTGACAAAGAAGATTAATCAGAACTGGCTTTGACAAGCACTGTGGCATTTGGACAAGATCAAACTGGGAGGAGGGTAGAGAGAATAGTGCAACAATGAATGAGTGGAAGCCCAAAATCTCTGTAAATGTTTATGAAAATTAATAAAATATAATTATAGAAAAGAAAAAAAAATAAAATTGTGCAAATACATTATATTTTATCTACAGGAAAAAAAAAAAAAAAACACAAACCCAAAAATAATGTATAGTCTAAAACAGTCTGCCTCAAGATCTATGATGCAGAGTCAGAATCAATTCAAAGCTGACCCTCCAGCGGGTTTTCAGAGGCTGTGAGGATTGTCCATCTTTCACTTGTGGAGCAGCTGGTGGATTCAAACAACTTGCCTTTGGGTTGGTAGTGCTGTTCTTTACCAGTACGCCACCAGAGCCCAAATTATATGTACTGATATTAACCATGCATCCTGATTTCCCTCAGATACTATCCGTTTACATCTGTAGCCTATTATAATTATTAAGAATTACTCTTTTTATTTGAGAAAGTAGTCTGTTTAAGAGAATCAATGAAACGATGGAGGAGTTTATGTGTGTATATATGTGTTTCATATATACATACATATATATTCCCCCATTTGTATAAAATCTCTTCAGTCCCTTTGGCCCCCTTACCTTTCTAAGGACTAAGTAACGTTACACAACAGTTACAGTTAAGGTACAATCTATTTAACACATCATACAAATAAGCTTTTACTAAGTCCCTTAGAATTTATTTTTCCATACATGTGACAGAAAAATGTCTAAACACATGAGTCAGATTTTCTACTTACTTTAAATAAAAAGCTTCAAAAAAAGCAGCTTACATCTAAGTCAGTCCCAGGAAAACATCTGTAGCCTCTGCTGGATGGGACAGTCATTCTCGTCAATAATTGGGAAACAGAACTCTGAAAGCTGTCCCCCAAAATTAGGGGCAACAGCACTAAAACAGTGTTATCTTTCTCCAATTTTCTCAGAACTGATCCCAGGGAATGTATGGATGGTGCACAATTAGGCAGGGTTTTGTTCTGTTGCACAAAAGGTCACTATGAACAAACTGGGACTAACTCAATGCTTCTTAACAAGAGTCCCACCCTATCTTATATCACTTTTTATCTCTGCCATTGCCAGAAACACAAACCTCCCTGGCCACCCACATCCATCTGGTACCATCCTTCATCTGGTACTATTCAGATCTCCTGATCTGATCCCCCTGCCTTAACTCCCTCCCAAACTCTTTCACTATGGAGTCCTGCTGTGATCATTACATTGCTCTATACCTAACCTTTCTATACAGCATCTCTGTTTAATATAATTAAAACCTGGAGTTATCTGAAGAACCTACTTCCCAGAACACTCTTAGCTAAGGGCTGGGGTTGTCCTTTAAGGGCCAGGACTGGGGTAAAGCCCTCCCCTGCCCATTCTACCCACTTCTCTCTCTAGGTAACTTTCAGGCTGTTCTTAGCCCTCACTTGTAGGAATCCACAGGCTGCCCTGGAGGTTCATACCTGGCTACACTTATCCTTTTTACTATCATTTACCCAATCATTTGCTAAACACTGACTTCCAAGTAAAAGTACATCTACTTCTCACTTTTTGACTATCTCATTAGCCAACACGTCAAACTTACAACAACAGTAAATGATCTGACTGTTCAATGCATTACAATGAGGTGGCAGGCATAGCTTCAGTGGTTATGAACACCCTCTCCCTTAAGGAGGTTCTCCAGGTAACCTCTGAGAAGCTGGGCTTTGATGTCCCATACCCTCTGGTCCCACCTGCTAGTGTCATGTCCAGCTGCTGCACAGGGTCACAAACCCTGCATTGACATGCAGCACAAAGACAATCTGGCCCTATACGCCTGTCCTAGGCATACAGAACACCTGCAGTTCAAAATTGCTGTTGGTTGCTAAGGGAAGACAGACACATCATGAGATGGTGTTTAGAAGAAATGCTTGCGAGTTTAATGACATTTTTCATTAGGCCTGAAGCCTCTGCCCTAGAGCAGCCAAGTGTGTGGCAAGGTTGCCAAGGTCCTTGCAGGAAGCCCCAAGCCTTGATGACTTGCCAAGCTGGGAGAGGAGAGCATTCTCCAGGAGTTGCAGGAGAGGAGTGGTGCCCTGGAGGAGGCTCTATCCAGGAGTCTCTGACCTAGCACAGGGAGAAGGTAAAGCAGTTTAATTAAACTCTGGAACTTTCAGGGACACATCTGGCTGTATCCAGGTTTATCTCTTCAAGGCCAAATGGATGAGCTGAGAACAAACGCAAACTACATGTTCACATAATGCTGACATTTCCAAAATCACCTGGATTTTGTAACCTAACCACGTTGACAAGTGATGAATGGGCATATTACTCTGCATGCTAAAGGCTGTCATCTTCAAACACAATATCGCATTTGGCTTTTCAGCACCAAAGATCATCTTCTCCAACTTGTTTCACTCAATCTCAATGCTACAACCTGAACTTTGCTATCACTGGCAATTGCATCAGCTCTGCATCTTTACTTTGGACACCTACCATTTTCCATCTTCCCGACTAATGGACTCATGTATCATCGCTGCAATGGCACAGTAGCTTCATTAAGACTTTAATAAATAAGTAAATACATACTATGCTAAGTTGTATTTCACCTTCCCAGTAACAACATACGGAGTAAAACATAGTGTTCAAATTCCTGTTTGGTAGAGAATGCATTAATGAGGGACTTCATAATGCTGCTAAGTCTGAAGCAGATGAGGCTAAATGAGACCTGGAAGCAATTCTTAAATACTCTATTTTTTATTAGAAGCTTCAGTAACCTAGTGGTTAAGGAGTTAGACTGTCAAGCTAAAGGCTTTGAGTTTAGTAGCAGCTTCACAGGAAAAAATGGGGCAACTTCCTCTCCTGTTGTCTACAGCCTCTGAGAACCCCTGTGGGGTTAGCTGGGAGTCAGTTCCAACTCAACAACACCGTATTTACAGATTCTTGGGTAAAATATCACCTGAAAAGGATCATGTTCTTATATATTCCTTGTAACATCACCTTATCAGGCTTCCCCAGAGTCAAATCCTAAATAAAATCACTACAGTAAAGGGCATTTTGATTGATGCTGCTGCTGAAAAGGCCCCGTAATTTGTTACCTGAACCCTGTGATCCACTCTTCTGAGGACCAGCAGTAGTGACCTGCGCCTTGGTTAAGGTTTGCACGGGCTGAGCTACAATGGTTCCTCCACCGCCACTCACAATTGCCTTGGCAACTCCTTGGGTCACAACTTGCTTTGGACCAACTGCTTTGGCAACAGAAGAGCTGGCCTTGGCAACAAGGATCTGACCACCACCGATGGCCACAGCCTGCTTCACTGCTGAAGGTAACGTAGTTCCAACTGGCACCCCAACAACCTGTTCAAACAGAAGAGAGGCCCGAAGAAAGACAGTGATTCTTCCCAGTCCCTGTGGGAGCTTTAACAAAGAACAGTTACTCTGAGCAAAGAGCACAAGAGCCTAGAATCATATAGAGTCCAGTTAATAAAGCTTTACCTATGACAGCAATAGTCTTTATATTCTGGATACTCTAACATTACAGAGATTTCTATCTTAAGCCTAGAGCCACTTCTTACCTTATTTTGATGATGATAATAATGTCTTTTAGAAACCACAGAAATATTAAGGAAAAAACTTTACTCATCCAGTAATAATCTCCCAACATTTTTTTTTCATTAACTTACATTTTATTACCTTCTGATTCTTTTCTATAGAGATTTTAAAGCACAGAATTGGGATTCTACTGAATATAGAGTTTTGTGTTACTTTTAATTTAACATGATATAAGCATTTTCAGTGCAATCACTTTTCAGAAACATTTCTATATAATCCAATAATGTCATCAGGTGCCAATGAGTCAGTTGTGACGCTGCAAACCCATGTGCCCGAGAATCATCGAGCCCTGGTCCTGCACTATCTTCACAACTGTGCTGTTGGAGCTCCCTCCTTCCCTTCATTGACACTCCACTTTACCAAACATGACGTCTCTTGGGATTTCCATTCATTCATCATTGCACATTTCCCTTCCTACTCACCTCCCAGTTCGCTTTTCTCTTTACAAAGATTCGTTAAATCCCTGTGCATATCAAACACTTTTTCCAAAGGGTGAAAAGAAAACCTATCGACTGAGAACAAACATTTGGTAATATAATCTCCGACAAGAGTCTCATAATAAATGTTTATAGAATACTCCTGGGCCTCCACAAGAGAAAGACTGATAAAACAATTACAAAATGGGCAAAAGAAAGAATTTCCACAGAAGAAGATATCAGAATGGAAAACATACACATGAAGAAATTCTTCAAATCACTGGCAGTGAAAGAGATGCAAATCAAAACCACAATGAGATACCATCTCACTCCAGTAACAGTAGCAAAGTTGAACAGGACAGCAAGTAATAAATTTTGGAGAGGATGAGGTGCAATAGGAACTCTTTTATATTGCTGGTGGGCTTATAAAATGTTACAACCATTCTGGAAGGCAGTTTGGCGTTTCCTCAGAAAGTTGAACACAGAAATTCCATATGACCCAGCTATTCCTTTGTTTAGAATATACCCCAAGAGAATGAAAACTGAGGCACAAATAGAGACTAATATACCAATGTTCATAGCTGAGTTATTCACCATCTCAAGCACATGGAAACAGTCCAGATGTCCAACCATAATCAAATGGGCTGAGAAATTATGGTACATTCATACAATAGACTACTACACAGCACTTAGAAGCAATGGTTTTATAAATTATTACCTAGCTTGGGAGGGATTGGAAAGCATTATGCTGAGTGAACTAATTTAGTTCCACAAGACAAATATATCATTACTGTAGAATGAGTATGAGGATCCAAAGGGTGAGGTGGGGGGAGGAGTGATGGTGGATTCAATCATGGGGTTGTACAATTTGATGGGGGGGGTTGGAAGAATCAGGTCTAAAAAAACATGTATCCGAATTTTATAACTAGCATAATAAAAAACCTCCACAATATACATGAATGAAACATAATATAAAGGTATTATTATATGAAAATCAGTAAAAAGTATTTTAAAAAATATTCTTTCATTGTTATACAAACCATCCTTTTTTTTTTAATGAAAATAAGCTTTATTACCTTAAGAAATAAATACAAAGATGTCAATACTGTGGGTCATTTTCTTCCCCTGATGGTGTGTGATCAACATTAATGCACAACTGAAATCACCAAGACCATCTCTGTGTGAAAATTTTCAGGGGGTGGGGGGCTCTTTGATACATTTGGCCAGATATTCTTTATAACGTGTGTGTGTGTGTGTGTGTATATATATAATTTTTATTTTATTATTTTTGTGTGTGTACCATCAAATCCAATCTGACTGGTACAGGAGGAGATTGCCCCTCCTTCTCCAGCAGAGCATCTGGTGGATTCAAACTGCATACCTCAGGGATTGCAGTGCAGCTTCTGACCACTAGGACATCAGAGCTCCATTTCATTTATATGCATATATATATATACATATACATATACATGTATTTTTTTAATTGACTTTTGAGCACTCTGTAAGTGAAAGAGAAGAGGAAGATGAGACACACAGGATCTACAGTTTGCCACCAAATTGGTAGCTTTCCTTACTGTTTGTAAATCAAAACTTGAGAAGGGAGAATAAAACCTATCTCCTGAAAATGCAGGTCCTACCCAAACGCAAACTCTCCCACCTCTAGAGATGGGAGGTTCACAGCCCGTGAGCCAGAAGGAACATGGGAAGAGAAAAAAGCTACCACTCTGAAAACATAGAAAATAGGGGAGATGAGTGGGCAGTTCTCATCCTGGGAGGAGATGGACAATCTCAAACACTGGTGAGGTGCTAGGTGAGGCGCTAGGATCTGGCGTTGTGTGTGGTCTCGGCCAAGAACTCCAGGACCAGACCCCTGGCGTGAATGATGCCTCGCTTCAGCGGTTCTTGCTCCCCACGTAGGTGGACCTGCTCTCCTTGCCAGCTCCTCAATGATGGCCCTTGCTCTGTGGCACCTGGCTGTTCCCAGTGCCCTGGTGTACCTGAGGGATGGTGGCCATAGTCACTCTGCAGCTGGTGGTACTGGGAGGATGTGGCCATGCTGGTGCAAGGAGAGTGGACACGCCCAGCTGCGCTGAGGGTGGCGGTGGCGGCGGCAGGCGTGTGCGCCCGTCCATGCGCCTGTGGGGCTCCAGCACACTTTTTCTTGTGGCCATGTGGACAGCCCGGCAAATATGGCCACCTCCACCCTACTGCCCACCACAGCCATCGGCAGGCACAGCGGTGGCCACAAACTTTTTGCCCTGTCCTCACTTTTAAGGTACATTCTGGTTGTACTTCTTCTAAGACACATTTATTTCTTTCTCTAAGATAGAATTATTTCATATTCTTCACCAACACCATAAATCAAAGGTATTAATTCTTTTTTGTTCTTCTTTATTCACTGCCAGCTTTCATGTGCATATGCTGTCGCACTGGTTCCTACTCATAAAGACCCTTCGTCAAGTTTCCAAAGCAGTAAATCAGTGTAGAAGGACAGTGGTCATGCTTCCTTGCATGCATATGTTGTTACGTATCCTCAAGAAGCACCAGCTCATAGATGACCCTCCAGAGGATTTTTAGAAGCAATATCCTCACAGGAGGAGATTGCCCAGCCTCCTTCCATCAAGTTGCTGGTGGATTCTGTGTGCCTTCAAGCTGGCAGCTCAGCTCCTTATCACTAAGCCACAGAGTTCCTTGTTGTTGTCGGGTGCCATCGAGTCAAGTACGGTGCACAGTGACCCTATGAACAAAAGATCTGAATGCTGTTCCATCCTCACACTTCCTGACACACAAGAGCCCACTGCAGCAGTCACAGTGTCAATCCACCTAGTTGAGGGTTCTCCTTTGCAACCAAAAATACCACAACTTGGATCAGGGAGACCTCAGTTTCTCAAAGTGACATCTTTACTGTGTAGTATTTTAAAAAGATCTTTGCAACAGATCTGCCCAATGTAATATACCATCTGATCTCCTGAAAACGGTTTCCATGGACAGGGACTGTGGATTCAAGTAAAATGAGATTCCTGATAGTCTCAATCTTTTCAGTTTACCATGTGCTGCCGACTGTTCCAGCTGTGAGTTGTTTTCTTTATGCTGCAGTAAAAACCATACCAAAAGCGTCATCGGCAAATGCTTGAAGTTCTCACTTACAGCAAACAAGGTTGTGTGACATGCTATCTCAAGTTTGCTCTTAAATCTTTCTCCAATCCTTATACCTGTCGAATTCTTCATATATTTAAGTTTCTCAGATTTTTGCTTTGTATGTTATATAGTCACCTATGTAAACATTTCACTATTGCTGGGTATTTAAGATAGTTCAAACTTTGCATCACTAACAAAAACCAGAAACACTCTAGTATATCCTTCAATATATCCTTTAAAATATCCTCTCTTTTGTATCTACTTCTATGCCACTACAAATGAAACAATTTTTCACTCTAGAGCTCTTTCCAATATACATTTGTTTTAAATATTGTTCTTGTTATGTACCACTGAGTCGCCTGTAACTCACAGTGACCCTGTATACCTGAACCTTGCTCTATCCTGTGCCTGACTCTAAGTAACTGAACCCTGCTCTATCCTGTGCCAATCTTCTTGTCTCTGCCACACCTACCGCCATTACCCCAATCACCAAATCAATCCGTCCTGAAGTACTTCCTCTTTTGTGCTGTCCCTCCAACATCCAACACATGATGTCCCTTTTCAAGGACCGGTCCCTCCTTGCAACATATCCAAAGTATGTCAAACGAAGCTTCAGAATCCTTGAGTCCAAGCAGCAGCCTGGTTTCACCCTCTTATGATGAACCTGTTTGTTCTCTTAGCAGTCCATGGTACATTCAATATACCTCTCCAGCACCACAGCTCAAAGGCATCAATTCTCCTTCCATCATCCCTATTTATAATAGATATTACATATATGAACTTACTAGATGTATATGTGTGTGTGTGTGTGTGTGTGTGTGTGTACACACACGCGCAGAGTATTCCATGTGACACTCCAAGGTTTTTTTTCCAAAGACGGTCCTTTACTGACAGCTGCTTAAAATATTCCAGTCCTTACTTAATTCAAATAAATTTCAACTCAGTTGGACTGATTCAGACAAAGGCTCTCGGGTGCCAAAGCAACAGGGGGTGTGATCCACTCATGGCCACTGGCCCATCTTCTTCAGGGTTCAACTGAGCTCCTCAAATTTATGGATCTGACAGATGAAGAAATCCCTGTATCACCTGGCAACACTGGTGTCTGCAATGTGGATCATGTCCTTATCGATGCAGAAGTTAACCTCTAAGGCAGACTGAAATTCCCCATCCAGGGCGGAGATGCCGCTGGTCCACACCAGGTTCTTCATTTTGTGCTTGGAGACCGGTAGCTGGATCCGGAATTCCTGCTCATGAGGTCCAAGAAGGCGGCCAGCCTGGCCACAGGCATGGTGGTTTAGAGCTTGAGAAAGCAGGGATGGTGGAGAGCTGGGCCTGCTGCTGGACTTCGTCAGAGAACACCTTCAGCTGCTGCAGGAACGGCTCCTTGTGGTAGTTGGGGTGCACACTGTCATAGTTAAGCACCACCATTGACAGGAACTTGGGTCACAAGTAGCTGAAGCGCTCTTCGTAGACCTGTAGGTTGCCCCTCTGCATGTGCAGCATCCTGTCGCCGGACTTCTCCTGCAGCTGGAGGTGGACGCTCTCTTTGAGGTACACGGTGAGGGCAATGGCCAGCAGCGTGTGCATCTGCTCATTCTGCTTGTTAATCATCTCGTACTTATACATGATCCGCTGGAACATGTTCTTGGTCCTCTAGATGTAGAAGAGGATGTTATCAAAGACTCGGATGGTGTCCTGGTAACGGCGCACGATCAAATATGCAAAGCCAACATAATAGTATGTCATGACCCGGTACTCGGGACCTGGGAATACATGCTCTTCTTCTTCTTGTTGAGCTAGATATTGTCCGGCACCTTCATGGCCTGGTAGTAATCCCCCAGTAGAGAGTGCAGGCGCAGAAGCCCCACCAGGCTGAAATAGCTGAGCATCTTGTAGAGGGAGTACCGTCCGTACTCCCCAGCCACGCTCTCGGGGTCACCGCCACTTGTGTACACCTCCAGCTGATGGCTGACATTGGATTTGTCTACCAGGGAATGAAAGACGTTAAGGACACTGTGAACATTCCAGATTTGGGGACTGGATCGAAGAAGTCAAACTCCTCTGACTTCTTGGCAGTCTTAAAGTGGTACTGACTAAACAACTGAAACTGGTAGATGAACTCATCGATTATTTCCCAGAGGTACTGGTTGGGTACTTACTTATAGAAGGGCAGGACCATCAGCATTAAGAATATAGTGGATGGTGAGCTCTGGTGGCCTAGTGGCAAGAAGCTGAACTGCAATCCCAGAGGTGCGCAGCTCAAATCCACCAGATGCTCTGCTGGAGAAGGAGGAACAATCTCCTCCTGTACCAGTCATATCCGATTTGATGGTACACACACCCACATAAATAATAAAAAAATAAAATAAAAAAAAAACAATGTAGTTAAAGAGCACGCAGTAGTTGTAACAGGATAAAAACCTCTGCTCCAATGAGGGTGCCTCGCTGACTCTGGCATAGATGTGTCTGTAGTGTAATTCTCTGTACACAATCAGGAAGACGGCATCGTTGCCAACTTGTGGAGCAACGGTTTCAGCTTCACGCCAAGGCGTACTCGTGAAGAATCTGTCAGCTTGGTCTGGCTGTTCTCATGGATCTCATACACCTTCTGGTCAATGACACTGCTGGAGACACGACTGGCCTGCAGCTCAAACACCTTCTGCTCAATCAAATCCGAGACCGTTTTATGGAAATACTGGATGAAGGTACTGATGACTCTGGGGGTCACCTGACACATCTGCTGCTCATACTGACGTTCGTAAACCAGGTCCTGCTTTGGATCTATCATAGCCGCCAGATGGATAAGCACAGGGATCATAAACAGCCTTGGGCTCGTAATCATCAGAGGGATAAGACATGGCTACAGCGATCAGCAACACTGCCGGAGAGACCCACTCCAAGTTATTTTTAAAGAAAAGTTTCAATAATTTCCCTCCCTGAAAACAGGTATTCTGTGAAATAAAGGGATTAAAGCAAGAAAAATATTTAATTGGAAAAAAGTGAAGGCCCTTTACCGAAACTCTTACTCTTTAAAGACAAGGATGGCAAAGATTCATCTCTCATTATTTGGACAGGTTGCTAAGAGACTATTTCTTGGAAAGAGATCTCATGCTTGGAAGGGTAAGGAGGGTCAGTGAAAGACAAGAAGCCCCCCAACACAACGGACTGACACGGTGACTGCAGGCAATGGGCTCAAGTGTATCAGAGATGGTGAAGATGGCACAGGACAGTACAAGATTTAGATATGTTGTTCACAGGGTCACTATGAATGATACTCAACTCGAAAACCCCTAACAACACAATATCATCCACTAAATTCAGACCACTCACTCCAGTCCTAAGAGCTTTTATTCTGTAAACTGAAAACAAGGGTATCTGGCTTTCTTTTAGGGGAAACCCTTTACAGAGATCCCAGGAAAGGGTAAGGGATTTAAAGTAAGACTTCAGAGCACTAAATTTCTTTTTCTAAGACTGTAACACTTCAGCCTAGATCCTGAGCTTATCTATCAAATTTCATCTTATTTCAACCCCACAAAAATTCTCTCTGTATTCCCAACTCCCTTAAAAATCAAAAGATGGTGAAGCTTTGTATCACATATTTTTGGACATGTTGTAGATGAGGCTATTCTTCGGAAAGGGACATCACGCTTGGTAAAGGAGAAGAAGACAAGACAGACTGATACAGTGACTGTGGTAGTGGGTGCAAACGTGTCAAGGATGATAAGGATGGCAAAGGATTCAGATCTGTTCACTGGGTTGCTGTAAGTTGTACTCAACTTGACAGCACTTAACAGCAACAATTCTTTTCCAGCCTTAAAAGAGACTCTGAAAATTGCACTGGAGCATAGAGAAGCCAAAGCACAAGGAAGAATTGAAGATACTAAAGAACTGAAGATTTCAAAAGGCAGCACACGATGACAAAGTAAAATATTACAATGAAATGTGCTAGGAGTTGGGAGTCAGAAAATCAAAAGGGCAGAACTCGCTCAGCATTTCTTAAACTCAAGTAACTGAAGGACAAATTCAAACCTCAAGTTGTTATAATCAAGGATGCTTTAGGCAGAATATTAAATGATCCAGGAAGTATTAAAAGAAGATGGAAAGAATATACTGAGTCACTGTATCGAAAGGAATTGGCAGACACAGAAGAATTTCATAAAACAACATATAAGCAAGAGCCTGTGATGATGAAAGAAGTAATTCAGGCT
>NW_006399781.1:7396637-7437071 GCF_000299155.1 Elephantulus edwardii | reverse complement strand
GGCACAGGAGGGGAAGACCCTCTATGAGGTGGATTGATTCAGTGACTGGGATAATCGGGATGGGAGTGTCAGAGACAGTGCAATTGGCACAAGACAGAGCAGAGTTTAGGGCTCCTGTGCATAGGGTCCGTATGAGTCACAAGCGACTTGACGGCACATAACAACAACAACCACCCTTTGTTTTCTATTTGTTATAAATATTTCAGTGTGATTAATGCTTTTATTCAAGGTCTATGCCTGCTATCTCTGTGCCTTGTACATAGCTTTACAAGTCAGAATTCATTTATGCAATCTGAAGGTGAGGATTCAAACCCTCTGTGTTCGTGCATGCTTCCACATGGCCTGTTTTTAGCCACACCACATTAGCACCATTTACTGAGCACCTCTCTGGCACTTGGCCCTTTATGTAAAATGAACTTGAATTCTGATACAGTGCCACAAAACAAGTGGTAATACTCTCTTTTACTAGCTTGGAAAAAAACTAACAAAACCTCCAAAATTAAGTAAACGAACATTCAAAGAGATTAACATATTGCTGCACACTTGTAAATTGACGACCGTGCTTAGAATCACTTTTTGTTTTCTTCTTCGATGTATTAGTGTCATTTGCGGCAACATGTTAAGTAACCTGCCCAAGTCCTACAAGTAACAAATGACAGAAATCTGTGACGAACGAATTCTGCTTCCAGAATTCATGCTTTTTAACATGCCACAAAGCTTCCTCCCAGAACGCAGTTATTCTTCAGTGCTGCCATCCACGCCAAAGGCAGGACAGCACAGCACAGCACAGCACAGCACAGCACCTCTCCCCACTGACCTGAGAAAGAGAAGCTGCGTTTCTATAGAGCCGAAGTTGTGTGGAGAGTAAAACAGTACCATCGTCCCACACCCTCGTTTTCTGGCATAGCTTCTAGGAATGCACTTCACTAAAACCCAGCACAGCCTGTACTTGCAGACAGCTGGTTTTCTTGAGTTCAAAGCATGCATTGAATTTCTGAGGAAAGTAATAATGTCTTTCCCCAGGATTTACTGGTTTTTGCAGTTCTTTCACATTTTTTCTATGGCTCTTCTTTCTGATATCCTTAAATTTTATTCAAGGCATTGCAGAAATACCCATCTACTACTTTCTCTTAGCTCCTTTTGACCACAACAATGAAGTAAATGGCAAATATAGGTTTTCAGCATTACTACATAAATGGACTGGTAAGATAAAAAGCAGCAAAGCCAAACCATGACTGTAATAAATTACAGAGAACACTGTGAAGAATCAAAATTTCAAAAACTTAACTGTGCTCAAATGGAAGCAATACAAAGTCCACAAGGAGTCATTCAAACAAGGGATGAACCACAGGATTTAAAATTAAGAATGGTGTGTGTTCAAGAGAGGTAGATGGCAGAGTTGTTTCTTTTTCTGTATTTATTCAGTCTGAATATTGAGCAACTAACTGATAAACTACATGGAGTGTATAGAGAAGCATCCAGTATTGGGAATGGAGAAAATCTCATCAGCATCATTCAATATACAAATAACAAAACTTTTCTTGCTGAAAACACAGAGGATTTGAAATGCTCATGATCAAAGATTACAGCCTGCAAGTAGAGATTATGTCTCAACACAAACAAAAATCCACACTAAGAGACTGATAAGCAACATCACAATCAAGAAAAGATTATTGTTTTCAAGGATTTCTTTTTACTCAGATTCAGGATCAAAACCCATAGAACCAACGGTCAAAACTCAAACTACTTACTGCATCAGAGACATCGACTTGTTCAAAATCAAAGCCATTTATTTGAACAACTATGAATGCCTAGAAATGATACTTTTCAAGCTATTGAAACATTAAAAAACAAAAAATTAAAAAAAAACAACAACACAAAGCCATCCCTCTTGAGGATTAGGGTGTACTTGATAAGCCATGGTAAGTTCAATTGCCTCTTATGCATGCAAACCCTGGATAATGCACAGGGAAGACTGAAGGAGAATCAATGCCTTTTAATGATGGGACTGGTGAATACTGAGTACAGCAGGACTGTCAAGCAAATGAACACGTGTCTTGAAAGAAATACAGCCAGCGTGCTCCTCAGAAGTAAGGATGGTGAGGCTTTCTCCCATGAAATTCACACCTATTACCAGAGGTACCAGTCCCTGAAGAAGGGTTATCACATCTGGTAAAGCAATGGATCCTTGAAAAAGAAGATGCTTTTCCATGAGACAGACTGAGAGCATAGCCCTAACAGTCGGTTCAAACACAGCAGTAAGTGTGAGGAGGCGCAAGGAGCAGAATCAGTGCTTCATTCTGTTGTATGGAGGGCAGCTGTGAGCCGGAACCTACTCAATGTCAGCTAACTTCTTCAGAACATCTGTGAGCAAACAGCAATGCTAGACTGACTGCAACCCTAAACCATCGTGTTTACTGTTATGTACTGTGGAAATAAAAGCAACTCATAGCTGACCCTCCAGCAGGTTTTCAGAAATTGTAAGCTGCGCAGGAAAAGACTGCCCATCTTCCTCTTGCAGAGCAGTTGGTGGATTTGAACTCTACCACTAAGGCACCAGAGCTCCCTCCATCTATGTTTAGGTAATGCTAAAAAGATTTTAGGAAGCCCAGATAACAATGACTCACTACATAGTTTTGAAGAATGGTGTTACCTGTGAGGCCAGACAGACAGCATTAGGAAGCAGTTACGGATATAAATCTTAATGATCCTGGCTATGGAAGCCTTAAGAAGATGATGATTATTTTGTCTAACTGCATGAAATCACCTGCTGAATATGTTAAAAGTCCAGATTTGCAGAGCCTTACAAAACGATTCTGATTTACTTACCTTAGGAAGGGGTTTCAAGGTATCTGTAATTTTTAATCATCAAATGATTCTTAATGATTCTTATAATTAAGTGAGTTTGTGAGAAATGTTCAGGACTCTTAAGTGATTTCAGAGCCACCTTTATACTGTAAATTTTTATCTCAATATTTGCTAGTTATTCATACTAACCAAAGCACTTAAAACAACAAGAAAAAAATTCTTCCTCTTCCAAAACAAGGATGACCTTCAGGTTGCAAGTAGTTTCAGAGAAAATGTACTTTAAAAAATGAAGCTTTCCTTGTCCCTTTGTGACTGAGATACCTCACTCAGCATAATGTCCTCCAGGGTCACCCATTTTGAATAATATTGCATGAGTTCCTTGTTTTTCAATGCAGCATAGTATTCCATTGTGCGAATATACCACAACTTCTCTACCCATTCGTTTGTTGAAGGGGGGGAGGGGTTT
Source organism: Elephantulus edwardii (assembly GCF_000299155.1). Taxonomy (NCBI): domain Eukaryota; kingdom Metazoa; phylum Chordata; class Mammalia; order Macroscelidea; family Macroscelididae; genus Elephantulus; species Elephantulus edwardii. Next base: position 7,433,797 of record NW_006399781.1, on the reverse strand, counting down.
GTGCGGGGAGAAGGGTGCAACAATGAATGAATGGAATTCCAAAATCTCTGTAGATGTTCACTGAAATGAAAAATAAACAACCTAAATTTTAAAAAAAAGCAAAAAAAAAACCAAAACAAAAAAACCAGGCGGGGAAGAAGAACGAACTGGGGAGGAGGGTAGAGAAAACAATGCAACAATGAATGAATGAAAACCCAAAATCTCTGTAAATGTTCACTAAAACGAATAAAATTTAATAATTTAAAAAAAAATGAAGGTTTATTTTTGGATGGTCAAAAAGCATGCTTAGGATAAAGACAGTGGCTCACAAATTCTCATTAGAGCTGGGATGGGGAATTTGGGAACCAGCTGATCTAAGTTCAAATTCTCTCTATTTATTAGCTATTTACCTAAGGAATTTGCTTAACTTCTCTGAGCTAGTTTCTTTATTTGTAAAATGAGGGTCAAAAGACTTTGTGGGGTTGTTTTGAGTATTATAATGTGTAAATAAGAGCGTAAAATTAAAAACACTAGTTACTATTTCTTATTGATGCAGGAAAACACAGATTTATGTACTGCTTTTGTTCTCCCAATAGTTTTCCTATAGCCCCTAAATTAGAAGGAAAATAAATGCTATAAAAAGCCAAGAATCATTATCTATACCATAATGCCTGGATCTCAGGGATGTATATAAAATAAACCAGAAATAAACCAGTGAAACAGCAGACTTCAGTCGTGTCACTCACTTGTATCAATCAAGTGCAAAGCTGTGTCCATCAAACCAATCACCTTTACTCCCAAAGAGATGACAACAGTGTCTCTTCACCTTTTGAACTATTCCTGGACCCTCTATGACACACACCCTGCTCTGGTCAATGATTACTACAAGAAAAGAAAGACTTAACACTTCGCATTTGCATCTGGGCTTTCACCTACACGCTTTCTGAGGATCAGCTACCCTGCTGGCCCCAATCCTTCCAGCACTTGGAAATTTCTTAGGCAAACAATGCCTACTGACATGCCGAAACTCCCATCCCTGCATGAAACCTACCTTGGAGGGTTGAATCTTTGGAGACTGGGCAGACCCTTCTCCAGCAGTTAGGACCTGCTTTTGTGGCGACACAGCGATTACATGACCCCCTTTCACAGTCACGTACTGGGGGAGTGGTGACTGGCTGGCAGCTCCTGACGTGGCCACGTGGGGGGCTTCACCAGGTTCCTGTTTAATGATCACCTTACAAGGAACATAAAGATGACACTGAACAAACATTCCACGAAAAACAGCTACTAATCCTACCCTGTTTGCAGAAGTACTGAATTATGATACCTGGAAGGTAAATGACTAAAGTAGGTTTAAATAATAGTCTGTAGTTTAATTAATGTTGCTGTTTGTTGCTGAGTTGAAACCAACCTATGGGTGACCCTCCAGTGGGTTTTCAAAGCCGTAAGTCACAGAGTAATAGACTACCTATCCTTCTCCTGGAATATCTGGTAGGTTTGAACCATGTGACTTATAAAGGACTTTAAAAAACCCATTGGTATCGAGCTGAAACCAACTCAGCGTTGATCATTCCATGGGGTTAATGAGTTTCTAAACTGCACAAGAAGAGATTTTCCATCTTTCTCCTGTGGAGCTGTTGGTAAAGTGGAACTGCCAGAGGCATGGCCTTTGGCTCAAAGGGTTCAAAAGTAGGACTTAACTTGACCTTATTAATCTGTCAGTGTTATCTAATAATTTCTTTTCTGTATCAGTAGCAACAGAGCACTAGATAAAAACACAGACTATGCTCTCTCAAATGCCCTTCCTGTTAGATTCCAAAGGGATTAAATAGATGAAAAGCTCTGAAAAAAAGATCTCACCATGTAGCTGAAATATATTTAAAAAGGTGTATGTTATTGGGGTAATGTTAACTAGCTCCAAACCGTCACAAAAATGAGTATGTTAACAAGCCCACACAGATTCCAGAAACAATCCTCTGAAATACTTACCTTTGTGAAAGCTCCAAGTCCTCCCGTTATAGGTTTGGGGCTTTGAACCTTAGGGTGACTTCCAATTGGGCAAAGAGGTGGCATAGATGCAAACAAAGAATCTTCCTGCTATGTGTGTAAAAATACACATCACACAATTAGGAGAAAATTCAGTGATAACAGATCTCACAGTCACTTGTATTTACTACAGATCTGTGATATTTTAGCAACATATAGCAACACAAATTTTTTTAAAAAAAAACAACCACCGCTACCCCCCAAAAAACCCCCCACTAAACAAAACTCTTTGGCATCTTTCAAGCCTCTGTATTTACCTTTTAGAAGCCAAATGCAAAGGCAGGCTAAAATCTGTTAAGTACCTACTACCTGTATCCTACTGCAACCTTGAATTGCTTCTTTCATACTACCTCTAATATGGTGAGGGCAAAAAATGCATTTATTCCTTTTATATCCTTTGTTTTGTTGCTGTTATGTGCTGTGGTGTCTGAGCTGATTCACAGCGGGCCCTCGCTGCGTTTTCAGCGGCCGTAAAGTGCAGGAGAGATGGCTCATCATTTCTCTGCTGGGCAGCTGCTGGATCTGAGCTGCGCTGCTTTTGGGCTGGCAGAGTAGTTCCCTATCACAAGGCCACCAGAGTGGCCTTTCTATCTTCAGATGCATTAAATAAATAAACTAATGAAAAAGTAGCCGCAAGATGTCCGTATATATTTTCTATTAGCAGCATTCACAAATTTATAAACTTTACTCTGAATAAATATCCAGTGGGAAATTATTCAGCACGAACTGTAGATAACAAAAAGGCCAAACAACAATAAAAAAAACCTGCACAATTAGCAGATGCAAAAGCTACAACAATTAAATTGTTAGTTTATCTAATTCTCAAATTAAAAAGTAGAAATCTCAGAGGTATTCTGTCATAAATAAATGCCAGAGCAAAAAGAAAACTGTTTGACTACGTAATGAAGAGATCATCAATGAACATTAAAAATAGACTGGCAGATAGTATAAAACATAATATATATGAACTTCATAAGCAAACCAATATAAAAGAAAATAAATAGTCCAGCAGAAGAGTTAAGACATTGAAGGGAATTATTAAAGTTCCGTCATTCACCTACATGGTGTTCAGAGAGAGCTACAAACTAAGAGAAAGAAAATCTTGCTTTGGACTAGGAAACCACTGAATACCAGCACTATCAAGTATCTATAAGAAATGCTATGTCATATTCTAATCATATAAAAGAAATTTATTCTTACATTCAGAGAGATTCTGAGACTGTTTACACCTGAAAGGCTTTAGACCTAGGCAGCCATGAAAAAGCAAGCTAAATAACTGAGCAAACATCAGGCATCTCTGCCAAGAAGGTATCCAGCAATATATTCTGAACAAATCAGATCACTTTTGAACTTTTAGATTTCAATAGTAACTAAAGTTGCTTTTAATGAAGGAGAAGAGAAAAAAATAATTTAGCAGAGACATAAGAATTATCTCCCTGAATCAATAGGCTGACTGTAAAAAAGAAAATACATTTAATTCTTGTTAGGTAATAGGACTGAGGATTTTTCATATATTGAAAAAATTCTAACAAAGCTTTTATAAAGATGGTTATGTCTTTAGTTGTCTTTATCTCGTTAAATTTTCAAATAGATGCTAAGTGATCATCTGACAGAAGTGCTGAGAAGCATTTCTACACTAGGAAAAAAGATCAAAGACCAGATAAGGGAAGTCTGAAGTGTATGATCCTCAGATAATTATTAGCTTGAATAATATTTTATCAAGCGACAATTTCTTGAACAGAATGTCTTCAGAAACTAGCCAAGTGCAATAACACAGTAAGAGAGTTACCTTGACAGTAGATGTTACAAAACCACTTCCATGAATTTTAGGAATAGGTGAACCTGTTCCTTGGGAGGCCTGGGAGGCTACGGAGAGCTTGCTTGTAGGACTTCCTGAGAAGGCAGGCAGATTTAACTTTAAGGCATTAACTAAGGGAAATTTACAAAGCAGAAGTTCAAAACAGTTCCTACCATCCTCCTCCTTTTCGGTGTATACACCTGTCTTTTCTTTTTTTTACTTTTTAAAAAAATTTATTATTTTTTCTGTGTGTACCGTACCACCTGTCATTTTTAAGGAGGAATCTCATAATCCTGAAACTATTCTGTTCTTACATGTAGAAAAATAATGAAAGATACAGAATACACACACACACACAATTGCTTCTTTTATGAATCACTGTAGAATAACAGCATTTAGTCAGTTAATAAATATGCCCAAACATGCATTAACATGAATGTTAGTGCCTTCAAAATAGTTTCAATATAAAGTGGCACCACTTCCAGCATTTACAACTCTATTCATCAAATAGTCCTCCACTCATCAGTTAAACAACTTTTAGGACATAGTATCTTCAAATGATTATTAAGTAAGTTCTGAAAGGAGTATAGTGTTTTTTTAAAAAAATTATTATTAATTTTAATGAAAGTTTACAGAGACTTTGGATTTCCATTCATTCATTCATTCATTATTGCACTTTTCTCCCTGCCCACCTCTCCCTCTCCTCAATTCGCTCTTCTCTTTGAAAAGAAAAAGAAAAATTCTTTCATTGTTATACAATCCTTCCCCCCAAGTCCACTCCAATATGCAACCTTCATTCTGGACTCCTGTAATGACAATAATACCTAATCACATAGCCCTTTTAAATCGTTTTCTCCCTCATCTGTTTCAATGCAATATACATTATTTATTCCATCTTTCTCAGTCTCCCCCCAAACCCGATGTCAGTCCGTTTTCCAACAGTGGAATAATGCAGTATTTGTCCTTTTGTAACTGAGATACTTCACTTAGCATAATGTCCTTCAGGGTCACTCATTTTGAATAATATTGCTTGAGGTTCCTTATTTTTCAATGCAGTGTAGTATTCCACTGTGTGAATATACCACAGCTTCTCTATCCATTCGTTTGTTGATGGGCACTTAGGTTGTTTCCAACTCCTTGCTATTGTGAACAAAGCCACGATAAACATGAGTGTGCATATATCTGTTTGGGTGGCAGTTATGGTCTCTTTGGGGTATAATCCCAGCAGTGGAATTGCTGGGTCAAATGGTATCTCTATTTGCAACTTTTTGAGAAAGTGTCACACCACCTTCCACAGTGGTTGCACCATTTTACACTTCCACCAACAGTGAGTAAGTGTTCCAGTTTATCCACAACCTCGCCAGCATTGTTACCTGCTCTTCTGTTAAATTTTGCTATTCTTACTGGGGTGAGATGATATCTCATAGCTGTTTTGATTTGCATCTCTCTTAGAGCTAGGACTTTTGAACATTTCTTCATGAGCTTGTTGGCCATCTGAATATCTTCTTTGGTGAAATGTCTGTTCATATCCTGTGCCCATTTTTAAATTGGATTGTTTACCTTTATCTTGTTGTGGTGCTCAAGTATTTTATGAATCCTGGATATAAGTCCGTTATCTGATATGTCATTACCAAATACTTTTTCCCAGTCTGTGGCTTCCCTTTTTACCCTGTTGGAGAAGTTTTTGGATGTGCATAGGGATGTGATTCTTAGAAGGTCCCATTCATCTATTTTATCTTCTCCTGGTTGTAGATTTTTCAGGATACTTGGAAGACTGTTTATGTTATGAATTAGGACTTCTAGAGTTCTTCCAAGCTTCTCTTTAGTGAAGTCTATAGTCCTTGGTTTTAGTCCTAGGTTCACGATCCACCCAGAGTTGGTTTTTGTATATGGAGTGAGGCGTGGATCTTGAGTCTTCTGCAGATAGTTTTCCAATTTTGCCAAGACCACTTGAAAGCAGTATATTTTAAAGAAGTTTCACAAATTACTATTTGAAAATGTCCAACATTCATTCACAAATACTAAATACAAGGTCATTTTTTTAAGGTCTTTTTATAAAAAAAATCAATCTAATTATCTTACACTCTTATTTATATTTTACTACTTTTCTTAGTTAAGATTGAAATTTACAGAAAAGTTTACACTTAGGGGCATGTTTTTAAATACGGAGGTTGATCAAAAGAAAAATGAGTGCAACATTCTTAAAAAAACTGAAAAGCACAAGAAGTTGTGTGGAATTATGACAGAGTGAATAAAAAGTATACTCTTCTTCCTAGGAGTGCTCTTTTTTACAAGGGTAGCTTCGATTTCTCACAGAGAGAAGATAACTTTTTTATTTGACTTTGCAGAAATGAGTATGGCTTGCAAAGGTATTCCTGTTCACTTCTGAAAAGCTGTTTATATTGCTTGCAGGTGTGGAAAAAAAGTCTCAAGCGAAATACTGTAAGCTAGAAAATATTTCTGATTGTTGTTGTTATGTGCTGTCAAATCGCTTGCGACTCATAGCGACTCTATGTACAACAGCCCTAAACCCTGCCCTATCCTGTGCCAATCGCACTGCCTCTAACACACCCATCCTGATTACCCCAGTCACTGAATCAATCCACCTCATAGAGGGTCTTCCCCTCCTGCGCTGTCCCTCCACCCTCCCAAGCATGATGTCCCTCTCCAAGGACTGGTCCCTCCTTACAACATGTCCAAAGTATGTCAGACGAAGCCCCAGAATCCTTGCCTCCAAGAAGCAGCCTGGTTTAACCCTCTCTAGGATGAATTTTTGTTTTCTTGGCAGTCCATGGTATAGTCAATACTTTCTCCAGCACCACAGCTCAAAGGCATCAATTCTTCTTCTATCCTCCCTAGTCATTGTCCAACTCTCTGATGCATTAACAAGTGATTACAAAGACCACAGCCTGTATCAGATGCACCTTAGTCTCCAGAGTGACACCACTGCTCTTCAGTACTTTGGAGAGGTCCTTAACAGCAGCCTTTCCCATCGCAAGACGTTTTTTGATTTCCTGGTTACTGGTAGCAAGAGTGCTGACTGTGGAGCCAAGCAGACTAAAGTTGTTAACAATCTCAATCTCTTCACCATTCATCCTGATGCTGCCAATTGGCCAGTGGTGAGAATCTTTGTCTTCTTGACATTGAGCCTCAATCCATACTGAAGGCTACAGCCCTTGACCCTCTGCAGCAAGCATTTCAGGTCCTCCTCAGTTTCAGCAAGCAAGGTTGTATCATCTGCACAACGCAGATTGTTGACAGATCTTCCACCAATCCTGACGCTATACTTCTCCTCACAGAGCCCAGCCTTTCAGATAATCTGTTCTGCATACAGGTTGAAAAGGTATGGAGATAGGACATATCCCTGGTGTACACCTTTCCCAATTTTGAACAATGCAGTGTTTCCTTGCTCTGTTCTGACAACTGCCTCGTGGTCCAAGTACAGGTTTCGCATTAGAACGATCAAGTGTTCTGTGATTCCCATTCTTCTCAGAGTCAGCCACAGTTTGTTATGATCCACAGTCAAACGCCTTTGCATAATCAATGAAACACAAATACACATTCTTCTGGTATTCCCTGCTTTCAGCTAATATCCATCTAACATTAGCTACAATATCCCTAGTATCACGACCCCTTCTAAACTCAGCCTGGACTTCTGGCAGTTCTCTGCTGATGTACTGTTCCAGTCGTTTTTGGATAATCTTCAGTAGAATGAATCTTGCTTGCATGTGAAATCAGTGAGATTGTTCTATAGTTTTCACACTCTGTTGGGTCACCCTTCTTTGGAATGGGAATAAATATAGATCTCTTCCAGTCAGTTGGCCAAGTGGTTGTTCTCCAGATTTCTTGGCACAACTTGGTGAGCACATCCAGGCATTAGCTGAAAAACATCAATTGGTATACCATCTATTCCTGGGACCTTATTTTTTGCTATTTCCTTCAAAGCAGCTTGAACGTTTTCCTTCATCACCATAGGCTCTTGCTTCTATGTTATTTCATTAAATTCTTCTGTTTCTGCCAATTCCTTTTGATACAGTGACTCGGTATATTCTTTCCATCTTCTTTTAATACTTCCTGGATCATTTAATACTCTGCCTAAAGCACCTTTAGTTATAGCAACTTGAGGTTTGAATTTGTTCTTGAGTTCCTTGAGCTTAAGAAACGCTGAATGAAAATTCATTAAATCCTCCCTTCAACTATTTACCCATACTGTTTTGTGACATTAGTTGCAATGTCCTTGATGCTAACGACATGTTTGCAATGTCTTCCCTGGATTCTCCATTATTGTTTTTGTTCCGTTAGGTTTAAGACTTTCCACTATGACCCTAATCTGAGCACTCAATAGTGGTAGAGAGGTACCACATAGATCTTGTGGTCCCGTACTGGTGGAGGCTGAGGGTTATGTAGACCATTAGTCCTCTGGACCAACTGTTTCCTTGAATGTTTAACTGTCTTCCTTTTTCTGTGTTCAGGATGGGGAAAGAGCAATTGTTCTATGTCAGTCACTCATGAACTTTTTAACCTGTCAGGATTCACAGCCCTGGACACCCGATGGAGGCCAGCTGGGAGTCACAAATGACTCGATAGCAGTGAGTATGGGCCTGAGAGTTTGAGCTACTCATTAAAGTAGAATGAAGGATCTATTAATTCACCTAGGTAACATCCCAGTACATATGCAGAAATAGTCTGTCAAATGGACGCATGCTCCATATGCCATTCAACATCTGATCGACTGACAAATCTATGTATCCACTCCTAAGTTATCTTACCACAGTCCTGTGGCTGTGATGGTATTCCTGCTGTCTTTTATTCTTGTCTCCCTGTCTCCCAGGCCTTCCTTATGTTGTAGTGACCTCCCTCACTGTGCACAACCTTTCCCTTTACACAAGTTAAAACATTTCTATTAGTTAGGGAGCGCTGGTGGGCTATCTGGCTGCTAATCAATGTCTGGAAATACCAGCAGTCTAATTCCATAAGGATTTACAGCTCCAGAAATTCAATGGAGGGTCACTCTGACTTCAAACAGACTTGATGGCAGTAGGTTTGGGTTTTTCGGTTCTTACCTAGTAATCTCCCCTCCTTCTCTCATCCTTGGTAATCACAAAAGTTTCTTTCTGAATACAAACTTTTCTTAACTTTCTTAAAAATAAAAGAACCACAAATATTAGTCCTTCTGTCACTGTCAGTTGTCCATGTCACCCACGTTTGAAATGTATCAGAGTCACTATTATTTATTGTTGCCTAGTGTTACAGTGCGTTCTGTATGTGCCATGGTTAACATCTCCATTGTCAGCTGATGGGCACTTAGGCTGTTCTACCTTTTAGCCATTGTAAATAAGGCTGCGATGAACATGGGTTTACACGTCGCTCCTTGTCACAGTTCCATTTTTTGTGTAGAAACCGTTAGTGATTACTGAGTCATAAGGTATCTCGAACTTTTTAAATTCCAAAATACAGATATCTTTATTAAAGATCATTTAGTTTCTGCATAAAAATCACTGATTTATTCTTATTGGCAGTTTTTTGTTTGTTTCTTCTTCTTAATACACATCAAATCTTTGGAGGTCTGCCCCAACAACTGGAAAAACAGAGCACTCTTTAGTGCTGAGGATGACAAGGCATTGGAGGGTTGTCTACCTTACCCCCAATAGAGCTGTGCTCGGGGTATGCATGAGACAATGACAACTAAAAAATCCCTAGAACTTGATTTATTATACACATTAAGTGGTGTTTACCATGCTAAAATGGAGACAAAATCTGTACCGCTGTGAGGTTCAAAGGCAATGTGGAAGTGGGGTCATTACTGCTCCAAGAGAATGACTTTTCTGAAGCCAAGGGAGCCCCCTATACTCTCAGGCTGTTCTAAGGGCCTCTGTGGCAGAGACGTGTCCCTGGGGGAGTGGGCCTGCTGGCTGCAGTGGGGGGGGGGGCGGTGTCAGCGCCAGGCACTACTACATCCTAAAGTTGAGCTAGGCGTTCATCTTCAGATAAACCTATCTCACAGATGAGGTCAATGGAGGCCATGTAGGTGAGTGACTAGGAAGAGGTGGATCTTCTCCAGGCATTCCTCAGATCTCTGTCATTTCTACCACTTGGACAGTGCCTTCAGGAAGCCAGATTTGTAAGAAGCATCTTACAGCTCTGGCAGATCCAGCCATGGCCTTGGTGTTGTTGATGTGGATGAGTTTGGGGTGGTTCTCATCCTGCTTCCCATCACAGCTGCTCTCCAGAAAGACCTGCATAAAGTGGAGACCTCTCTTCAGCCACATCAGGGCCAGGGTGGCCCCAGCTTTGGACCACTCTGCTCTGTACTAATCTTTCTCCACCTCTAGGATGTTCTTGGGGGGTCTGGTGCTGCTGTACATGGCCTTGATTTTCATGATGTTGCTACTTATATTTACCTTGATGGGAGTGAAGATTGGGGGGACCTGAGGCAATCGAAGAAGAGCAGCAGGTGGGACACCACCTTCAGGAAGGGCCCCGTCTCGATCTGCTTTTCTACAGGCAGCAGCCACAGGAGGTGCTCAGCCAGCAGCACCATTTCAGGGTCTGGAATCTCTAACTTTTAAAGGTGTCATTATGTTTTCCATTGTAGTTGCATAATTATGGTTTACTTTAAATTCTTACCAATTAAAAAGGAAATTCCTAGAAAGTTAACTTCCCTACACAGCAAATCTCCCTTCCAAAAAAATTGTATGGGGGTGAATTTTACATATCTACCATGTTTATTTCAGACATTATTGTTTCACTGCAAGGCTCCTAAGTCAGGCCAGGATTTCATCTCTAATAAAACAGCAGAACTTCTGAAGTACATAAATACTGATCAAATACACACCTGTACTGGGAGTGGTGCCACCAATACCCTGCCCAGGCTTGTCCATGATAACATAAGGATTGCTAATAACAGAACTGGCAGTGCCTTGCTTCACATGGACTGGAGTAGAAGTTGGAGTTCGTGGCAGTGGTGATGGACTTGGAGTTGATATTGGGGAACCTTTAGAAATTAGAGAGAGAGAGGAGGGTGAACAAAACCATACATTTAGTCCATCTAAAAACACTGAAGAAAAAGGAAGGACAGGGCCAATGACGAATTGGAACATAAGAGTCAACTTCCAGTACTGAGCAGCTGCAACACAGCTACCTTGTCTCCTTACCTGTGGACTAACAACAGCAGCAGCACACAGAGCTTGTTATAAGCCGTTTTCCAGGTCCAACCCCACACCTAATGAATATGGAGCTACATTTCTACAAGTTCTGGTGTAGAAGCTCTCCTGGTTTTAGACAAACACTGTACAACTGTGTCGAATGAATGAATCTTGAAAATAATACATCACCATCATCCTAAGTAGCTTATTCAAATTCTGAATCCTTGCTACTGTCAAAGTCATTTCAGACTCAAAGCAACCATACAGCGTAGGGCATAAGTGTCCCACAAGGCTTCCCCAACTGTAATCTTTATAACTCGACTGCTTCATCTTTTTCTCAGTCACTTGGGTGGGTTCTAACAACCAAGTGCTCAAACAATGCACCACAATTCCATTATATCTTTGGAACCAAGTGTCCTGATTTAGCTAATTTCTCCACAAGAAAATGTGAAACTGACCTACTTAAAACAAAGCTGTCTACGGGAGATCACTGCCAAAATCCAAAAGATACACACGTCCACATAATCTTATAGGTTAATTATGTACTGCTAAACACTTCTGTAAATGTCAAATAAATTTTTATGTTCGACTATTATATCTCTGAAGAAAGCAAGCATTAAATACATTTATTATCCAGTAGGTAGAATTACACTACTTCTACTTATCCTCATTTAAAGTTTTCTGAGCTTTACAGGAGATATTCTTGACTCCTTCCAATTCTGATAAATTCCTTTTCATTTTAAAATGTCTTCTCCATTTCAATGACTAGGAAGAGATCTCTGCTTACTTGTTTAATTTTAGCAATGTCATTCAAGTTTTATTTGAGGCACTCTGGCTGCCTGGATATTTTCAATGACCTTTTCTAACCAAGTACAACCAAACCGTAAAGTATATGCTTCTGAAGACTTATACATGAAATATTTTCTAATATAAATGTAGAACTGTCAAAGAGGCAAAGTATCCCACAAACTTCATACTACCAAGGAATAAATGATTTTCTACTGTGTTTGGAAAGAGATTAAACGATTAACTCCATATCAATTCCACTTTTAGCTTCCACTATTTACCATAATAATACCTGTGATGACTTAAAGCTAGGAGCTAAAAATATTTATAGTTCAAATTTTACTTCTTTCTCACATTCAATAATTGTTTTTATATGAATGATACAGATGATGAGTGATTTTATCCTTGAGGAAGAGTTACCAATGGTAATGAACTCTTTTGCCTAACAAATAAAAATTCTCACTTAAAAGAACTTTCAAAAAACTCACAAAGTGCTTTTGTTATTATAGCATTCTACATCCAGCCAATTTCACTCATGGTCTTTAATACTTCTTTTGCATACCTGAGACAATCTTGCAGCTCATCGTGATAGGCTGAAAAGACTTTCCAGGTGATTCAGGATTGGGAGCCTGACTCTGTGGTACAATTTTGCAGCTTGATGCTATTGGCTGGAAAGCTGAATTGCCATGAGAACAAAAGGTAACCTTCTGAGATGTGATTTTGGTGGGTGTTCGTTCCAATGAAGATGGTAAAGAATAAAATGCAGTATGTCTCTCAGCTTCGGTGTTATTAGCTGGGAATCCTGGTTAAAATGAAACAGGCAAATATTAAGTCACAGGTCATCTTGAAATAATAACCATATTATTAAGAAAAACGATGAAACAATAAAAACCTTTTATCCTAGGAATAAGTCACTACCCTGGGGGCCTCAGAACCACAGTCTCAGAGACATCAAGGTCAGCTGGCTCACAAGGAAAATGTTTTGCATCCTATTTTGGTTAGTAAGGACAGGAGTCTTAAAGGTTCATGAGGAAAAAAATATAAGTTTATGAGACGCTATCTAAGGTAGAATTATTGATCTTTTCCTGTACCGAACAGAAAAGAGCAAAGAAAATCAAAGACATAAGGGCGCAACTGATTCAAAGGACTAACGGACCACATGTCCCTCAGCCCCCCTGATCTTGAGTAGAGAATTAGATGGTGCAAGGCTACCTCTACCAAGCCCTCTAAAAGGAATTACATTAAAATGTACTGGATACTGGATGGCAGGGAATATTATGGAACAAAACTCATAATAACAAAAGAAGAGAGACTTACTAGTCTGACAGAGACAGGAGGAAACACCCAGCCCCACCTCAACTATGAAGGACATTTTGTCACCGTCAGGCCTGGAGGGTCAAACAACAGGCAGGTCTATAAGGTGAACTCAACAATAGGGAGGTACACATTCTAGCACAGTAAAAATTTGGGCAGTATTGGCCCAAGGCCAAAGTTCAGACAGCAAGAAGGATTAATAAAGAAGAACAGAAAGAGAAAACAGAAGGGGAAAGTGGGATGAGTGATGTTACATAGTAGGGACTGTAGTCTATGTAACAAAATATGTATACATTGCTAACCAGAAAAACAATTTGTTGGGTAAAATTTTACCTAAAATGTGTAGGAACTGTTAAATGGAAAACTGACCTGCTCTGTAAACTTTCAGTCAATTCACAAAAGAGACTTAAAACAAAAAGGACCCTAAAAAGAGTCCCTTATTATATAAACATCTATTTAAACCATTTATTAGCAGTAGAACAAATACAAAAAAATATTTCTTCTATATTTATACATTTTTGGAGCAAAAAAGTAAGCAGCATCTCTAAATTTATATTAAATTAAATTAGTAATTACTGATCAGAATACTTATTTAAGTCTAATTATTAGAATTTAAAATTCTAATTACCAGAATTAGCAAATTAGAAAACCCACAAATATAAATCAAACAGAATACAAAAGTACACAATTCACTATGTTCTCTCATTTTTTACATTGCTGTTATGCGCCATTAAGTCACCTGCGTCTCATAGCAACCCTATTTACAACAGCCCTAAACCTTGCTCTATCCTGTGCCAATCTTATTGTCTCCGACACACCTACCGCCTTTACCCCAATCACTGAATCAATCCATTTTATTGAGGGTCTTCCCCTCCTGTGCTGTCCCTTCACCCTTCCAAGCATGACGTCCCTTTCCAAGGACTGATCCCTCCTTGCAACATGTCCAGAGTATATCAGATGAAGCTTCAGAATCCTTGCCTCCAAAGAACATTAGAAAAATTGAGGGGAAAACTCTCAAGAAGGTAGTTTAAATGACAGTTGATCAAAAAAAAAAGCGCAATGGAAATTTGTAGAGGAATAAAGCTGAGGTTTCATTAAAGAACTATTAAATTCACATGCAAATAAAGAGTCAGAGAGAAAACGAACACCATCTAGAATCAATCTTATTGCTCACAGGGAGCTCTGGTGGCTTCGTGGTAAGTATCTGCACTGTCAAAGGCACACAGTTTGAATCCACAACTGCTCTATGAAACAAAGATGGGCCATCTTCTAGTGTGACTTGACTGACTCTGAAAATTTGTTGAAGGATCAATTATGAATCAGTTCTGACTCAATGGCACATTATCAACAACTTATAGCTTATATATGTTATTATCCTTAAATATTATGTACTTTAATTAAATGGGGAAAAGATACTAAACTAAAAGTTGTTTTTGCTGATGAAATTTATGTCATATTTTTAAAAAGATTAGATACTTAAGGTTTTCTGTTTTCCTAATAAGGGTATACAAGAAAGTCTTCTAATATATTAGAAGAAACCATTATAATCATCAAAGAAAAACAATCTAGTTATTTTTTAGTGATTTCTGCATTCTGGAAATATTTTTTTTCCTAAACAAAACAGGGATATAGTTATTTTCATAATAAAACTATGTAGTAGAAGCAACACGCCTACTTCATTTCCATATATTTGAAGCCTAAGAGCAGCAGTTCAATATTACACTACACAAACCAGAGTTATGAGTGCCCAAAATGACTTCATGTAAGAAACGACTCTGTTACCTTTTTCTCCAGAGGTATCTGCTGCCGGCTCATGTGACTGCTTTACTGGCGAAGAAGCTTTCACCGGGGCTGGAATGGTTAAAGGCAAAGATGGAGGGGCATCAGAGACATCTGATTCAGAGGCTTGAGGATAAGCGTAGTCTTCGCCAAGAGAATGTCGATGGAGCTCAACATCCACTACCTACACAATTGGGCAACAAGTGGGCACATAAGTCTACTGTCAATGTCACAGAAAGCCCAAATCCTGCCCCAGAATGTGGCATACTCACTCTCCCCATATTCTTCATAGTACTTATTTGGACCTGAAATTAACAAGTTACTGTCTAAGTCCCTATTCTCAACACTTCAGAGTTAATTTCTACGTCTTTAATCCTTGGACCCAGTCCTCTAGCCTATAGCAGAGGCTCACTAAATCTCATCTGACATAACACAGAATACTTTCCTAGACAGATTAACATTTAATCAGGCTACTATTTAAGGATATATTTATATGACAGTACAGATTTTATACAAATTTTATTATTAGCAGCTATTATCATATTTAGTGTAATGACAATTGCCTTTGAGTCGAGCATGACTCATAGCAACGCTATGAACAAAAAGCCTGAAGCCCCTCTACAATTATCGACATTTATTAAAGTTCATAGAGTTTCCAGAGGCAGGTTGCTTAGGAAGTAGATGCCACTCCTGCTTCCAAATAGCTACTGTTAATACTATACCATGAAAACTTATATTCATGGTTATTTTCAAACCAAACACATATCACGTTTTCTAATTAAAAATGAATATCAATTTTCATTCTTCTTCCCAAATAATACCACAGGGGAGAAAAACCTTACTGTTTCTGCTCCAAGAGTCTGCAAGCCAGTATATGTTCTATCCAACTGTTGAAAGGTAAAAGGAAGAGTGTCAAAGTCTATCGTGCTTACTTGTAAATCTTCGATACAATCCTATCTAAAACTTTTCACCACAAAACTTTACATCTTAAGGTCTACTTTAGTTATAAACTACCAACATCACTTCAATAAAAACATTAATAATTTTCTGGAGAAAAAAAAAGGAGTAAGACTACAAACAATCTTATATATACTTATTAGATTTTTTAAAAGAGCTCAGCAGCACTGTAGTTAACATGTTAAGCTACTAACTGAAAAGTCTGCGGTCTGAACTCACTAGTGGTTCAGGGGACAAAGACGGGGCGATCTGCTCCTGTGAAGATGATATCCTTACGACTGTATGAGAGATAATGTCAGTGAAGCAAAGGGGAGGGGGAGGAAACTGTGAAATAAAGTTGTTAATGATTTAATTTAAAACAAAGAGGATATCCTTGGAAACACTTTTGGGGGCCATCCTATCTAGTCCTATGGTTTGGCAAGGAGTTGGAATCAACTTGTAACAATGGATTGGGTTATTATCATTTTAACATAAACTTGTTATCGTTGTTAGGAGCCAGTGAGATAAAATCTATTTAGGGATATTCTAAAAATTGGAAAAAAATTGTATATAAAAGATAATCACTACAGCATTATCTACAAGCACAAGCCAAAAGGAACATCACAATATAGGAATGGTATATAGACCATCAATTTGTGAAATACACTCTGCAGCCAGCTACTTACATAGTATTTACAAAGACTAAGTAAAAACATTAAAAAACCCAATTACAAAATGCAGTATCATAATACATTTACTTGGGCTTTATCTACTAAAGAAGCTCTGGTGGCTCAGTGTTAAAGAATTGCACTGGCAATCAAAAGTCATGAGGTTTGAATCCACCAGGTGCTCCAAGGAAGAAAGATGGGCAATATCCTCCTGCAGATTTACTGTCTCTGAAAATCCACTAGTGTCAGCAATGGGTCAGATTCAACTTGACAACACTTAATAATAGCAATGTATTTACCAAAATAATCTTAGGAAACGGTAGGGATAATGGGGGGTGGGGGTGGGGGTGGAGGTGGAATGCGCAATATAAGGGGGGGAAAAAATCAAACTTAGTACTGAGCCTATTTCAACTCATAATGATCTTGAAAGAGCAGAACTGCCCTATTTGATTTTTAGGGCTGTAAATTTTTATTGAAGCAGTATCATTATCTATTTTCTGAACAGTTGACTTTGTGGTTAGCAGCCACTGTGAAAAAAGAGCTCTTTGTTGTTATGTTCTATCCAGTCAGAACTGACTCACAGCTGACCCGCCAGCTGGTTTTCAGAGACTATAAATCCCACAGAAGGAGCAGCTCCCATGTAGCAGCTGGTGGATTCAAACCATGCACCTCTGGAATGACAAGGCAACTCCTTTACCACTGGACCACCAGACTCCTCAGGTAGCACTAATTACTTTAAGGATAGTAGTATCACAGATGGTGTTTTAGAATAAAGGAGCATAAATGCTGATGGAATGTTAGTAATGTAAATAAGAATTTATTAGTTAGAATTATTAGATTATGAAGGAATCCTGACAGAATGGAGGGAGAAATGTGGAATTAAACTTCTATTTCCTTGAAAATCAAACCAAAAAACCTTACTAGGCTGGTTAATTCTGTAGCTCTCCCTGAGACATCCAAGCCTTGAATCAAAATGAATCTGCAGTCACTTTATAGCTAGAGAACAAACAGGCTCAAAAAATAATCACCACCACCAGTAAGTGCTCCTTTAGAAAATCACCTGTGCATTATTGGTATGACATAGTCTAGAATAAGAACTGCATAATAAAGTGGTCTGGGTGTATAACAATGTATAACAATGAAAGAAATTTTTTTTCCTAAATAAAAAAGAGAATTGGGAGGGGAAAGAAGGCAGGGAGGAAAAGGCGCAATAGTGAAAGAATGGAAATCAAGTTCTTTATAAACTTACAATAAAATCTCAATTTTAAAAAAAAGGACAGAAAACAAGAAGATGCAAAAGAAGGAAAAAAAAAATAAAAGGAAAAGAAAATCACCTATGCAAGACCAAATGATAAACAATCACTTTAAAACAAAGGTGAGGCAGTTCATATACTGTGGACTATGTAGAGATTGTTGAATGAGAAGCTAGGTCTTGGTAAGCCTTCAGAAAACACACTCACATACTCTCTTTCTCTCTCTCTCTCTCTCTCTCTCTCACACACACACACACCCCCGCCTTCCAGAAAACACACACTCCCCTCTCTCTCTCTCTCTCTCACACACACACACTTTTAACTTGTACTCATTTTCACTTCTTCAGAGCATATATTCTTTGCAATCCACGGCAGTGGACGTTACATATATAATGGTTAAAACATTTGACTATGAATTACAAGGTCTACAGTTCAAATCCACCAGTCATTCTGTGGGGAAAAGTTAAGTCACTCTGCTTCAATAAAGATTTACAGTATTAAAAAACCTGAGGCAGTTCTATTGTATTCTATAGCATCGATATGGGTCAGAATCAACTCAACAGAATGCTGTTAAGGTTTTTTTGCTGATGTCTTATTCTTAGAACATATTTCAGGAGAGACTTTTATAAAACGGAATTGTTATCAAAATATCAAGACGAACTGAAAAATTTTGGCTAAAAGAAATAGTAGAAGGAACAGATTTTTGCCAGGAGAATTCACTGATTTAAAGAGAGATATGGAAGAGTAACATCAGACTTGTAGTCTTTGTTTTGTGCTATTTAAGATATCAAAACTAGGACAAATGGGATTAAGACATAAAAAATGGCATTTATCAAAGAATCTTCTAAAAGGTTATTTACTAAATGAGTTGCCTTGAAAAGTATTGTGTTTTATGCTACAGGCTGAGCAGCGGTGAAAATACTCGCCAGAGATGCAAAATAGAAGAACGTCATCTGTTCTGGGCACTTGAAATACCTGACTATTTATTATATAAGTAGAAAATAGAGGTTTATCTGAAGTAAAAACTTCACAATACAGATCACTACAGGTTAACTTTAGTAGCCAGGAAATGTTTCATTGAAATTGAAAAATGGAGGACCAGCATGAAAACCAACCCAAGGGAAGGCAGCCCAGAACATTTTTTAAAATCTGTAATTTTTTTTTTCTCATTGTTGCACAATTTCTTCCCCCCTTGCTTCCCCCTCCTCAAACCCTTTCTGTAATGTACCCCTTGTTCCAGATGATTCTTGTCATACATAGAATGCCCAATTATATATTCCTTTCAGACAGTTCTTCCTTCATCTGTTCTAATTCAGTGTTCATTATCTATCCACTCTTTCCCCAGTCTCTTCCCAATCCCATGTTTGTCCAATTTTATAACAGCGGTGTTATGTAGTGCTTGTGACTGAATACTTCACTCAGCATAATGTCCTCTAGGCTCGCTCCTGTTGGGTAACGTTTAACGAGTTCACTGTTTTTCAGTGATGTATAGTATTCCATTGTGTGTAAGTACCATAGTTTTTCTATTCATTTGATGTTTTCAACAAATTCAATTTGTTGTGTTGTTTCCATCTCCTTGCTCTTGTGAATAATGCAGCAATAAACATGGACATGCATACATCTGTTTGAGTTGTGGCTCTGGTTTCTTTATATTCCCAGTAGTAGAACTGCTGGGTCAAATGGTATTTCTACTTTCAACTTTTTGAGAAAGTGCCAGACTGTTTTCCATAGTAACTATACCATTATACATTCCTACCAGCAGTGAGTAAAAAGTTTCACCCACAAACTCAGCAGCCATTTGTTGTCTGCTGTCCTGTTGAACTTTGCTATTCTTGCTGGGGTGAAATGATGGCTCATAGTTGTTTCGAGCCCAGGGCACTAGTCTGGCTGGTAAAAGGATATTCAGACAGACGACTGATTAGCAAGCTTAGCAGAATTAGATTACCAGACTTTTCTTCCTAGTCTGGTTTCGCTTGAAAGCTGCTAAAATCTGTTAAGCATCACAACAATACAAGCTTAGTGACAGACAAGAGGTAGCTGTGCCTGAAGTACACTGGCTGAGAATCTCATGCATGAAAGGGGAAATATCTGCCATGAATCACCAGTAAGCATAGTGCATTAAAATGATCCATTTTACTTCTCAAACTATAACTAACTACTCTATCTAGAAGGCCTACTATACCTTAGTGTCTTATACTCTAAATATACCTAGTCATAAGGTTTAAGTGTTATAAGGGACTCTTAAAACCCAAGGAAAAATGGTTTGTTACAATACCTTCAGATTATGTATGATATCTATCCTCTTATTTTGGCTGTCCTTGAAGTGAACTTGAACCCTGACAGGAAATTCACCCCAGCCTCTTCTAGTCAGATGAAAAGGAGGTTCCCTAAAAGAAAGCAAATTTTAACACATTTATCTATGTCGACTTTTTTACCTTGAAGATAAAAAAGGTTTTCCCAATGAATAAGAAATTCATTTCTGAGACAAATTTAAGGTTTTCACATTTGAAGCTAAATCAATATTCTAAACATTCAAAATGTTTATGATAAAAGATATTATGAAAACGTAAACTTCAATCTATATTGAACTTTCAATATTGAATCCTACAGGTAGACTTGGACACCATATACTCTAATGTCAATAATTTCATAGATGAGGGGACTGTGAAGCCTTAGAAGTCTTAAATGATGTGACAGATGTCAAACCACTAGTGCCAGAATCCTTGAGAAATAACAAGTTCAGAACCAAGTTTCTATTTATGTGAAAATCTGTATGTAATAATATAAGGAAAGGTCAGCTGGTAACAAATACTAGGACAATAATGTCATGCAAAGAAAAAAATACATATGGTAACTGAACTCTCTATATACACAAAAATAAATTCAAACATACTTTTAACTTCAATTCAGCCACTTTCTATGGTTATTATCAACAAATACTGCTTATTAAAAAAAAATCTCATTTTAAAATTTCTGCTTTTTGAGGTGATCAGAAAGAATTCATCTATATATGAACAAGTATAACTACCCTATCTGTTCAGTTCAACTGACTCCAACCATGCTTTGACCCACTAGAGCTTCAATTCCTTGACCACATCAGTTTTTACTACCCATCACTGCTCTAAATAATTTACATCTCTTTTTTCCCAGTTTAGATTCCACGGCATAGCACTACGATAATCTAATCATTGTTGTTGTTATGTGCTGTCGAGTTGCTTGCGAGCCATAGCGACCCTATAAACAACAGCCCTAAACTCTGCTCTGCCCTATGCCGATCATACTGTCTCTGACACACCCATGCTGATTACCCTAGTCACTGAATAAATCCACCTCAAAGGCCCTCCCCTCCTGCACTGTCCCTCCACCCTACCAAGCATGATGTATGTCCCTCTCCAAGGACTGGTCCCTCCTTACAACATGTCCAAAGTATGTCACACAAAGCCTCAGAATCCTCGCCTCCAAGGAGCATCCCAGTTTAACCCTCTCCGGGATGAATCGGTTTGTTTTCTTAGCAGTCCATGGTACGCTCAATACTCTTCTTCAGCACCACAGCTCAAAGGCATTAATTCTCCTTCTATCCTCCCTAGTCACTATCTAACTCTCTGACATATAGCAAGTGACTGTAAAGACTATGGCCTGGATCAGGTGCACCTTAGTCTCCAGAGTGACACCACTGCTCTTCTCGGAGAGGTCCCTATCAGCATACTTTCCCATCGCAATACGTCTTTTAATCTCTTGGTTACTGGTGCCAAGAGTGTTGACTGTGAAGCCAAGCAAACTAAAGCTGTTAACAATCTCAATCTCTTCACCATCCATCCTGATACTGCCAATTGGGCCAGTGGTGAGAATCTTTGTCTTCTTGACATTGAGCCTCAATCCATATTGAAGACTACAGTCCTTGACCCTCTGCAGCAAGCGTTTCAGGTCCTCCTCAGTTTCAGCAAGCAGGGTTGTATCATCTGCATAACGCAGATTGTTGATAGATCTTCCACCAATCCTGACGTCACATTTCTCCTCATAGAGTCCAGCCTCCCGGATATCTGTTCTGCGTACAGGTGAAAAAGTATGGAGTACACCCTTCCTGGTGTACATCCTTCCCAGTTTTGCACCATGCAGTGTTTCCTTGCTCTGTTCTGACGACTGCCTCTTGGTCCAAATATAGGTTTTGCATTAGCACGATGAAGTGTTCTGGGATTCCCATTCTTCTCAGAGTCAGCCACAATTTGTTATGATACACAGAGTCAAACGCCTTTGCATAGTCAATGAAACACAGATAAGACATTCCTCTGGTATTCCCTGCTTTCAGTTAAGATCCGTCTAACATCAACTACAATATCCCTAGTACCATGACCCCTTCTAAACCTAGCCTAGACTTCTGGCAGTTCTTTGCTCATGTACTGTTCCAGCTGTTTTTGGATAATCTTCAGTAGAATCTTGCTTGCATGTGAAATTGATATTGTTCTATAGTTTCCACACTCGGGTCACTCTTCTTTGGAATGGGAGTGCTGAAAATCAAGAAGCCAAGGCTTGAGCTTAACTGTCTAAATGCATGCAAAAGTCCTTAAGGATGACAGCAAGAAGAGCAGTAAAGAGAAAAATCTATAAACTGAGTGTTAAATCTTTTCCAAGGGGGAGAAGGGAGTGGAATGCACCAGAAATTTTTACTGCTGCAAAGTGCAGCAGATCATACCGACTTCAAAAAGGCTGAGGCACGTTAAAGAGGTCTGGAAGCCACAATTATAAACAAGGAAGACAACTGCATACCTCCAATATAAATGGTACGTGATGTATGGGAGAGAAAAATTCATCCCTTGGATGGGCTACAAAAACAGCAGTAGCAGTCATTTGCTTAAAAGGAGGGAAATGAAGGCAAAGTACTAAAGAAGAGTGGAGGAAAGAACTTAAGACTTTATTTAAAATAAACCATAGTTACTTCCCACAGTATTATTTTTCTATCAGTTTGCTGAAAGTGGTGCCTTCTATGTTGCTGGAATCTTTGTCACTGTTATTTTAAATAGCAGGATCACCCATGGTGGAGGCTTCAGAGAAGGTTCCAGGCCCAACACAGATGAAGAAGACTGGTGATCTACGCCTAAACTAACAGGCCAGTGAATATGGCTGTCAGTGAGATACTGACTGATTAGCTAATGCAGTACAGGAAGATGAACCTGTCAGGTTAGAAGGATGGCCAATCAACAACAGGTTGAACACAGCAACGATCGTGAGGAGCAGGAATCTCCACCAGCCTGATGGCACCTCAACACCACCACCACTTCCACAGAACAGTCCTAAGACGAATTAACTTAGGATAAAACCAAGTGTACCCTCTATAGAGTTGATTTTGATTTATGGAGATCCTCCTCTGGGTTTCTGAGGCTGCAAATCTTTACAGGAGCAAACAGTTCATTTTGTCCATGGAGGGGCTGATGGATTTGAACCACCAACTTCTCAGTTAGCAGCTAATGTAGTCCACTACACTACCACGTGATACCAAATAAAGACATCCAGAATATACTGCCAAGCACATTTCAAAACACATCATCCCATTTTTGTGAAATCCTAATATAAGGTTAGTATATACAGAAAATAGTATCATTAAAGTTTACTTCTAAAATGATGAGACAGATCATGGGGCATCCACAGAATTATATATTTCTAAAATGTTAAGATTTCAACATTTTAAGTATTCTACAATAGAGAACTAGAGTTTAAAATTATACTATACCTAGTAGCCAAATAACAATGGATTACTGATAATCTAAATGATTCCAGTTAAATTCACTCTGCTTCTACTTCAATAAATCTGTACTTCTTAAATAACTCAAATGTGCTTACCTAACTTCCACGAGGTCATTTGGCTTGTAGCTGGGATGAAGGAAGAACCAAACTTTCTTGACAAAATGATTAATGCTGGGTTCTCTACGAGACCCTCGGACATACACCATCCACTTATGTGTTGACTGGTCATTTTCTTCCCTTTTATCTGGAGGTATATACCTAAAAGGGGGGGGGGGGAATGAATCTAAATTTTCTTTTTCCTTCTAAACTCTAAAATACTTTTTTTTTTTTTTTTTTTAAAAAAGAGAGATTTTCCAGATGCTCTGCTGGAGAAGGAGGGGGCAATCTCCTCCTATACCAGTCAGATCTGATTTGACGGTACACATAAAAAATAATACAATAAAAATTTTAAAAAATCATTTAAAAAAAAAGAGAGATTTAGACTCCAGCAACATTTAACAATCCTACTGCCTAACCAAAAATATCTCTACAATTAATCTTTTTCTTTTCTTTCTGTGGAAAGCAGTGATCTAAGAGGATTCTCTTTCAGTCTGTTTTGTTTTTTAATATTTATTGAATGAAACTGGTTTACTGAAAAGCTCACATACATTGTTTTCACACTGAATCTCACCCCTTCCTCCACCCATCAAACTGTGTGACCCTTTTTTTTAAAAAAAAAATTATTTTGTGTGTGTACTGTCAAATCAGATCTGCCTGGTACAGAATGAGCTTGTCCCTCCTTCTTCTGCAGAGTATCTGGTGAATTCAAACCACTCATCTATAGGATTGCAATGCAGCTTCTTGCCAGTAGGCCACCAGATCTTGCCACATGACCCTTTGAGTAACCACACTACCACCCCCAGCCCATCCTCACTACTCTGCTCCCACCCTTAACTAACACACACACACACACACACACACACACACACACACCCCCTCTCCCTGAAATTTTCATTCTACATTAATAGTCTAAACAGTATATGTCCTTAAGGAATTGAGTTAGTTCACTTAGTATAATGCTCTCCAGTCCCTACCAAGTAGTAATTTACAAAATCATTGTTCCTGTGTGCTGTGTAGTATCTCATTGTGTCTAAGTACCATAATTTTTCAATCCATTCAATTGTGGTTGGACATTTACGCTGTTTGCATGTTTTTACAATGGTGACTAACACTGCTATGAATACTGATGTACAAGTTCGCACCTCAGTTCTCACTTTCTCCAGGTATATTCCAAGCAATGGAATAGCTACGTCATTTGGGATTTCCAGGTTCAGCATTCTGAGGAAACACCAAACTGCTTTCCAGAGTGGCTGTACTATTTTATAAGCCCATCAACATGTATAAGAGTTCCTATCTCACCACACCTTCTCCAACATTTATTTTATTACTTGCTGTCCTGTTAAACTCTGCCACTGATACTGGAGTAAGATGGTATCTCATTGTGGTTTTGATTTGCATCTCTTATTGCCAGTGATTTGGAGCATTTCTTCATGGGTCTGATTGCCATCTGATTATATTCCTCTGTGAAAACTCTTCCATGTCTTGTGCCCATTTTGTAATTGTGTTATCAGTCTTTTTCTGTGGAGGCCCTGTAGCATTCTGTAAAATATGAGGCCCTTGTCTGAAAATTGTATTGCCAAATGTTTATTCCCAGTCAGTAGGTTTGCTTTTCATTCTGTTGGAAAAAGTTTTTGGTATGCACAGGGATTTAACGACAACTCTTCAACAAATGGTGCTGGCAAAGCTGGACTGCTACTTGCAGAAAGCTGAAACAGGATCCACATCTCACATCGTACCCAAAAATCAACTCAAGGTAGATCAGAGACCTGGGAGTAAAACCCAAAATCATAAAGTTCATCAGAGGCAAACTGGGATCAAGCTTAGATGGCCTAGTCTATGGTATAAAGAGACTGCCAAATACAGTCAAGAA
Organism: Elephantulus edwardii; assembly: GCF_000299155.1. Taxonomy (NCBI): domain Eukaryota; kingdom Metazoa; phylum Chordata; class Mammalia; order Macroscelidea; family Macroscelididae; genus Elephantulus; species Elephantulus edwardii. The sequence continues at coordinate 7,408,385 of NW_006399781.1, read as the reverse complement.
ATGCATAATCTGGAAAGGATAAAACTGATGAATGGGATCTTCAGTTTGCTTTTATTATTTTTTATGAATTATTAGCCTCCAATTAAAAAAGTATATCAAGCTTGCTTCTTCTGCCAAGGGAGTACCTGAGGCAGACATAAACTGGCATATATTATTCCTGGATTACAGAGCCTCTAGCTTTTAAGATATTATTCAGACTTCCAGGAGCCAGAACTCTGGGGTCTTCTGGTACAACCATATGACTCCAGGAAGGTGGCAGCTGAGTTCCGGTTTGCAAGACAAAACAGGCCATTCCCCTTAAGTCCTGACAATGACGTAACTAGTACCTTCAGGCCAAAGGTTTTAAATCACTGAGGGAGAGAAGATATGGTAGTCTGCTTCTGAAAAGATGACACCTTTGCAAACCATGAGACAATTCTACTCAGACCTATGAGACTGCAATTAAGTTGGACTCTTTATGGTAAAGAGTCTGTCAGTTTTGGGGCGGTGGGGGTGTTATTTGCTTGGAAGAGAGGGGAATGGAAGGATGGGTTAGCCCTCTCTACTACTGGTCCTGCTTTTTTTTTCATAAGAGGTTCCTAAGAGATGCTACTTTCTTATACTCTGGTGTAAAATATGGCCACAGTCTTCTCTGTGCCAACAATTACCTTTTTAAAAATGTGGTAGGCCAAGAGTCTCTATCTAGTTGCACACCAGGAGTGTTCCACGGCCAATTTATGTATCTGCTCTTCCACATAAATTTTTTTTTCTTTCACGTATATTTAAGAATCAGTTTGTCAAGTTTCATAAATTCTCTTGGTACTTTTAACTGAGATGTCTCCTGATCAATGTGGGGAGAAGATGCACCTTTACAATACTTAGCCCTACTAGCCAAAAATATGGTATACTGCTTGAATGATTCAGTCCTTTACCATCATCCGTTTTAAGTTTTATCATTTCTCTTCTGAAGAGTCTACACTTCTTTTATGAAATCATTTGTATTGTGTGTATTATGGTACAAGGGCCATTCTTCAAACTGTTTTCTGTGCTCACTTTGGCAGCACACATACTAAATCTGGAACCATGTAGAGAAGATTAGCATGGTTTCTGCACAGGGATGACAAGCAAATTTGGGTGGCATTCCACATTTTGGGAGGTCAGGGGGTGAGGCATTTATGGAAGATTATAAAGTTTTACATGTCTTGGAAAAAAAAATCACGCTTTCTATTTAGATAATTCTAGCATCTGTTAATGACATTTTGGTTTTTTCTTTGTTAATTCTTGGACTTTTTACTCTTCGCTGACTACATTTGTTTCCTAAGATCTTCAAGTAGAATGCTGAACAGTCACATAAGATGTCTTGCTCCTGAGACAGTCTTCAACATTTCAACACTTTCTATATTTGTTTATTAAGAGTTAAAAAAAACCCAAAAAACAAAAACCCACATTTGCCATTACAAATAAATGGCAAGTAAAAAATTGTCAACTCTGGGGGCAAAAACCCTTAAGTCTTTGGATAGATTTGAGTTCCTTATCTGAAAATTTACCATTTTCACTGGTTTGCAAATAAACCAATTATTAGCACCTTGTATAAACTATCCATGAAATGATTAAAAAATATTTTTAACTTCTATTTAATATGCAAAGTGTAAGATCACTCTGCAGCTGCCTACCCAGGAGCAAGTGAGTGAATGTTAGCACTAGGGAAGGAAAGCTGTCAAGACAGCATCAGAGGCAGCAGGCACTAAATGACATCACATGGAAAACCAGAGACCTAAACTCAAACACTGGCTTTGCTTACTATTTATCCCTCAAGATTATCCTAGGAGACACCCTGGACCTAGTTTAATTTCAAAATAACAAAGAGTTTAGGAAACAGAATGCCTATGGCCTCTGCTTGTACTGTAATACTGTGATACCAAGAGTATGTATGCCAGGGAGCTCTGGTGGCCTAGTGGCAAGAAGCTGTGCTGCAATCCTTAAGGTGCACAGTTTGAGTCCGCCAATGATCTGCTGGAGGAGGGGCAATCTCCTCTTGTGCCAGTTGGATCCAATTTGATAGTACACAACAAGGAAAAAAGGAATATGTATGCCAAACTCTTCACAGAAATGAGCGACTGCCCAAGAGACAGTCCAACCACATACTCACTTGGACACATTGCCCACTACTATAGTCTTCTTGACAAAAAGTCGTGACGTTTCATCCCCTAGAAGGTCAGCATTCCGCTGCTCTGTTTTATGGGAGCCAGTAGTACTGGAAGTATCCTGAAAGGAATCATAGTCAAGTTTCATTTTTAATATGAATTTGGACATTTTCAATAGGCTACAAAGAAATCATAAAATCACAAAACACATGAAAGGAATAATTAAAGTTTGTTTTTTCCTAAAGGGTGAACTCTTTACAAGAGCCTCTCAAAGATATAAAGAATTTTACTACAAATACTATACTAATTATTTTTTTTTCCCCTTTTTAAATTTTTGTGTGCGTGTACCATCAAATCAGATCTGACTGGTACAGGAGGAGATTGTTCCTCCTTCCCCGGCAGAGCATCTGGTGGATTCGAACCGTGCGCCTCTGGAATTGTAGTTGCAGCTCCTTGCCACTAGGCCACCAGAGCTCCCCAAATACTATACTAATTATTAAAAAAAAGTTTATATACTAGAATTCTGTTTTAATAGTCATCGACATCTGCTTTTTAAATAATAATGTGGAAAGATACCAAAAAAACTATTAAAATGTTTATGTCTGAGAAGCAGGAGTGGTGAAAAGGGATCAGTGAATTTAATTTCTCTTCACCTTCTGTAGCATTAAATTTTATTTCACTTTTTATTTTTAAAAAGACATTTACTGAGTGTCATGATCAGACTACTACATTTAGCAATCAACAGTATGGGTGCAAAAAAAAAATTCTACATTTAAACCCTTGTTTTCAGAATGCTTTACACTTTCCACAGAACAGAAACTAAAATAACCTGTTATACAATTAGTCACAAATACAGTCCTCGAGTTTTTTGCCCATACACATGAGTATTGTCTAAAACATGTCTTCTTTGTAGCAGCTAGGCCCTGCCACCACTGTGCTTGGCTGAGTTCACAAATCTGTTGTAACCTGTAGCTTCCCTGTCACTTCTCTGGCTCTCCTCTCCTGTTACGCTTTGTTTCCTGGCAGTTACTAAACCCGTCTGCCACTGCCATAGCTGCTGCTGCTACTTGAACCACCATAGCCACCTGGGTTTCGTGGTTTGGCAAAATATTGACCACCACCACCATAAGGGCCAGAGCTTCTGCCTCCAAAATTTCCTCCCTTCATGGGTCAAAAATTTGAAGATTGATTGTTTTAACTGCCAAAATCACTGTAGCTTCCACCACCTCCAAAGCTGCTTCCATCATTACCAAATCCATTATAACCATCTCCACTGACTCCATATCCTCCACCGCCATGATTGCCACCAAAGCCACCTCGTCCACTCAAGTTTCCTCCTCGACCAAAGTTGTCATTCCCACCAAAACCGCCTCCACGGCCACCACCAAAGTTTCCAGAACCACTTCAACCTCTCTGGCTGGAAGAGGCACTGGCCATCTCTTGCTTTGACAGGGATTTCCTCACTTCACATTTGTGACCATTCACAGTATATTTCTGGATAACGATTTTATCTACAGAATCATGGTCATCAAAAGTTACAAAAGCAAAGCCCCTTTTCTTGCCACTGCCTCGGTCAGTCATGATTTCAATCACTTCAATTTCCCGTACTGCTCAAAAGAATCTCTTAGGTGATGTTCTTCAGTGTCTTCTTTAATTCCACCAACAAAGATCTTTTTCACAGTTAAGTGGGCACCTGGTCTTTGAGAATCTTCTCTCGAGACAGCCCTTTTGGGTTCCACCATCCTTCCTTCCACCTTGTGGGGCCTTGCATTCATGGCTGCATCCACCTCTTCCACAGTTGAGTATGTGACAAAGCCAAAGCCTCGGGAGCGCTTGGTATTTGGATCTCTCATTAATACACGTCCGTGAGCGTCCCCCATTGCTCAAAATGGCTCCTCAGACTTTCATCTGTTGTTTTGAAGCTTGGCCCTCTGATGAATAGCTTCCGCAGCTGTTTGGGCTCTTTAGGAGACTCTGACTTCGACATGGTGGCAGTGGGAATAAACACTTTCGCGATGCTTCCTCGGCAGCGTTCTCTGGCAGAAAGGCATATTTATATTTTTTGAGAAGTAACAGAAGTACAGTGGTGAAAAGTCTGACTTGGACCCACTACTACCTGAGCCCAAATTCTGACTTATTCCATAGAGCCGTGCTTTGGGGCAATTATTTAACTTGTGTCAATGCCTTATCTATAAAATACTGAAGATAACATTATCCACCTTATTTGTTATAATTGCTCAGTGCTTATTAAAGTGCATGGCACATAGTATTTGCTCTATGTCTGTTACATAAACATATGATGCATAAAGATGTTAAACTTTAAAATTTTATAACTAATATAAAGAGCTCTGATGGTCTAGTGGGTAAAGAGTTGTGTGCTGCCAACTCAAAGGCAGGCAGTTCAAATCCATCAGCTGTTCTGAGAGAGAAAGTTGGTCAATCACCTCCTGTGTCATTTACAGCCTCTAAAAATCCACTGGAGGTCCAGTTATGAGCCTCCAACATCAAGTTCCAACCTGTCAGCACCTTACATAACTGCTATTGTTTGTTGTTAGATGCTGTTAAGTTGACTGTAACTCACAGTAACCCTATGAGCAACATATCCTGCACCGTCCTCCTATCTCCGTCATTCTCAGCCCAGGGTGGCAGCCACTGTGTCAGTCCATCTCCTGAAGGGGGCTCCTCTCATTCACTAACCTCACTCTACCTTTTCCACCATGATGCCTCTCTCCAAAACCTGGTTCCTCCTGAATTACACATTCCCAGTAAGTGAGAGAGGCACAGTTTCACCACCCTTACTCTGACTCTAAAGAACAACAGAGTTTTGCTGTTATTCTTATGTGCCATCAAACTGGAACTGACTCAGAGCTGACCTTCCATTGGGTTTTCAGAGGCAGTAAAACTGCATGGGAGGAAACTGCCCATCTCTCGTGAAGCTGCTGGGGGATTCAAACCATATGCCTTTTGGCTGACAGCACAGTTATTTACCATCAGATCCCCAAGATAGCTTAATTCATTTAAAATTAAACAGCAAAACAAACATTTCCCATATGCACACTAGAAAGATATACAGAAAGCCTAACATTAAGAATTCTGATTCTGAATAGTGGTATTATGAGTGACCTTCTAGTCTACATTTTGCAATTTTCAATTAGAAATTGGACCCAAACAATGAATGAATGGAAATCCAAGTTCCTCAGAAACTTAAAATAAAATCTCAATTAAAAAAAAATTAAAATGCTAAAAAAAAATTGGATCCATACAAATTTATAGTCACAAGTTAAAAAAAAATCATAAAAGTTTTTAAGGTAAGAAAGGTGTATCTTTGATTTATGAAGCAACCTGGAAATTTTCTCTCTCACAGAACATCTAGTTGGGAAAAAAGATCCTTTCTGGTCTAATCCATTAAGGTCTCTATGTGAACCCTAGCCAAATATTATATAGACATTCAGAATAGCTGGACATGGGAACTCAAACAACAAACTGGAAGGGGGAAAAAACAACAAGTACTTTCCATTCTTTCTCTTTTTTCTTCAAGCAACAGAAGCATATTAGAACATAAAAAGTTTCACAGAAGTAACTGAAGATTTATTCTCCTGAGAGAATAAACATACAGAGTGGAAAAATCTTGGGTTCTAAGCAAGGCTACAACATTGTCAATGCTTGAAGTTTTCTTTATTACCTACACAGATGGTGTCATAGACCTGCATTGTGTATAGCAGGCTTGAATTCTCAAACTACAAAAATTCAGGCTTAATTTTCTTTTCTGGTAACTTTGAGGCACATATAAATCTAACCTTACTGAAGCTCACTCTGCCCATCTTGACAAAGTTAATAATTAATAACTTGTTATGACGACATCAATTCTGACTCACAGCAACTCTAAAAGAAAGGCTGAAAATCATAACAAGAAAGGTTTTCACACCTTTCTCCTATATATCAGCTAATGAGTCTGGACTGTCCACCTCTGGATTAGTAGCAGAGCAACACTTTTTCCACTTTGTCAGGAAGACTCCTCCCTTATTAACTATTAAAATGAAATGAGATCCTATCTGCATACTTAATTAAGGCAAGTTCCCTTCTCATTCAGCTCCCTCCCAAGCATCCAACCATACCCTTCCAGTATTTCGGCTTGGTCTCTGCTCCACGGTGCTTGATAATCTTTCCTCTACATCCATATTGCTGTTATTGTCTTTGTCAGATAAGAAGTCATTGTGCTGCGATAAAGAATCACTCTCTGAATGATTGGCTGATGGTGTTTCTGATCTCTGATTGGCAGGAGAAGAGGATCTAGATGGCGATTCGAAAAATTTCTTGATAGCAGGATGATTAAAAACCATTGTATCACATGTCTTTGATCCCTGCAGAAATAAAAGCAAACAAACTTTAAAGAAAAACCAAGCAAAAGCAACAAAATTTTATCTTTCTAAAATCTTTAACTGACTTCACTATCATGCTTGAAGACTTTCAAAATGTCCCAATACTCAAAATGAAACCTAAACTTTACAGTAGCCTGAACTAGCAAAATAAGAACTGGTAGTCCTGTTAAGATTTACAGCGTCATGTACAACCAAGAGAGGAAAAAAAAAATCAATGAAGGGACCTTCTAAAAATCAAGTCCCTGTGTGCACCAAAAACTTTTTCCAATAGGGTAAACAGAAAACCTACTGGTGGAAAAAAACATTTGGCAATGCATTCTCAGACAAGAGTCTCATAACGAAAGTTTACAGAATACTACAGGCCTCCAAAAGAAAAAGATTGATAACCCAAACACAAATTGAGCAAAGGACATGGAAAGTCTTTTCACAGAGGAAGACATTCAGAGGCCAACAGATACAAGAGGAAATGATCAAAATCACTGACAAGCAGAGAGATGCAAATCAAAACCACAATGAGATAGCATCTTACCCAGTAAGTAATAGTAGCAAAGGGAATAATAAAACAGCAAGCAATAAATGTTGCAGATGATGTGAAGAGACAGAAATTCTCAGGCACTGCTAGTGGGGCTGTAAAATGTTACAAGCACTCTGGAAGACAGTTTGGTGTTCCTTCAAAGAGTTAAAGACAAAAATCCTTTATGATCCGCCTATTCCACTCCTAGGAATATCCTAAGAAAATCAGTACTAAGACACAAATGGAGATATGTACACCTTTATTGATAGCAGCATTATTCACAACAGCAAGAAATGAAAACCACCCATATGCCCAAATGAATGTATTGAGAAATTATGACACGATGCAGCACTAAGGAGCAAGGAATTTGTAAAATACTTGTAATATTGGAGAGTCTAGAGTGTTATGCTGAGTGAACTAACTCTCATGAGGACAATCACTACATAAGACTATTAAGAAAAAAATAAAAAATAGCTAACTAGTAGTAATCATTATAGTGTATAAATGTCCAGAAGGGGAACAAGAAAGGAGAAAGTAGGCAGAAAAAAGAGAAAGGGTGGAAATCACTAGGAGAGCAGAGTTTAGTGGGGAGAGGGAGGGTGGAAGAATAGGAAAGACTTATGGGGACTTGAAAAGACAGGGTAGGGGAGCTCTGGTGGCCTAGTGGCAAGAAGCTGCACTGCAATCCCAGAGGTGCACTGTTCGAAACCACCAGATGCTCGGCCAAGGAAGGAGGAACAATCTCCTCCTGTACCAGTCAGATCTGATTTGACGGTACACACACACAAAATAATAAAAATTAAAAAAAAAGAAAGAAAAGACAGGGTAATAATAGGCACAGATCAACAGTAATTATTTATATAAAATATACATGAATGATTGTATGAAACACAATGTAAATGAAAGATTATATAAAACACAACATATATGAATGAAATACAATGTTTATGAAATCTGGTACCCATTTGATCATGACAAATTGTGGTTAACCTTGAGGAATATGCAAATTCCAGGACACTTGATTTGCTTATGCGAAACCTATACTTGGATCAGAAAGCAGTCCTCAGAACAGATCAGGGAAACACTACATGGTTCAAAATCAGGAAGAGATGCATCCTGTCTCCATACCTTTTCAATCTATATGCAGAACAGATCATTCGGGAGGCCGGGCTCTATGAGGAAGAATGTAGCACCAGGATTGGAGGAAGACTCATCAAAAACCTACATTATGCAGATGACATAACTTTGCATGCTAAATCTAAGGTGGATCTGAAGCGCTTGGTGAAAGTCAAGAACGGTCATCTTCAATATGGATTGAAGCTTAACATCAAGAAGACAAAGAGTCCTACCACTGGGCCAATTGGCAGCCCGTGATGGGTAGAGAAGAGACTAAGGTTGTTAACAGTTACAGCTTTCTTGGCTCCACAATCAACACTCTTGGCACCAGCAGTCAGGAAATCAAAAGAAGAACTGCATTAGGTAAGTTTGCTGTCAGAGACCTCTCTATAGTATTGAGAAGCAATGATGTCAGTCTAGAGACTAAAGTGTGCCTGATCTAGTCCATGGTCTTCACACTTACTTGCCATATACCAGAGAGGTGGATAATGACTAAGGATGACAGAAGAATTGATGCCTTTGAGTTGTGGTGCTGGAGAAGAGTCTTGAACAAACCATGGACCACCAAAAAAACAAACAGGTCTGTCTTGGAGAGGGTGAAACCAAGTTTCCTTGTAGGCTAGGATTTTGAAACTCCGTCTCACATACTTTGGGCATGTGGCCAGGAGGGACCAATCCTTGGAGAAGGATTTCTATGCTCGGAAGGGTGGAGGGACAGTGCAGGAGTGGAAAACCCCTGATAAGATGGACTGATACAGTAACTAGGGCAACCCAGGCAGGTGTGTTGGCTTGAGATTGGCTCAGAACATGGGAAGACTTCAGAGCTATTGTACACAGGGTCTCTATGAGTCAAAGGCTACTCAACAACACATAACAACAAACCAATTTAAAAAAAAATTAAAAAAAAATATTTACAGACTCAGAAATCCATGAGGTCATGCTAGTCGATCCTGTAGGGTTGCCATGAGTTGGTATCTACTCCAAGGTAGTGCATCAATAAGAAATCCCAGAGTATTTTTCTATGTCTTATTACTAGGATACAATTACTAGCTGTCAGTTACTGTGGAGTCTGCTCTGACTCAGTGACTTTATGTTCTGTTAAAATGATGGTACACTGTATTCCTAGGAAACCTTTACGAAATGAAGCCATTAAAATAAATGTTTCAGTGGGGGGGGGGGAAAGACTCCACAGACTAGGGTTCAGATTCAAAACAACAAAAGCTTTCTGAATTATAATGACAAAGGATTTTCAGAGCTATTATCAATGCATACTGTTACTGCAAACTATACTGCAAGAGTAATTAAATGGTTAACTTTATAACAGGCATAGAGCAAGGTAATTATATAATATATACAAATGACTGTTTAAAATAAAAAGTACATACACAAAACAAGATGCATATAAATGATCAAATGCAAACCAACAAAAAATGCTAAGAAATGGATAATTATATACCATCTGATTAGTTACAAATGGTTTACAATTACAAACAAGAGCATTCCTAAATGCCCTTGAATAAATCCAAATCACAATATAAATACAAACCCATTGCTACTAAGTCCATTCTGACTCAAAGTAACAGACCGCTGTGTTTTTGTGGCTGTGAATTTTTACAGGAGGGGAGGGCCATATTTCTCAAGCAGCTGGCAGATTTAAACTATCAAGCTTTTTGATTAGCAGCCCAGTGCATCACCCTGTTGTCACCAGTGCTCCTTAATCAGAATATAAAACAGGAAAGGATAAAAGCAATGTACTTCAAGATATCAAACAGCACAGATCAGAGCTAATAGAAACAAAATCAAGTGAAAATCTAGTCCTTCAGACAGAGCAGCTACAGAACAGCAAGCTATTTAACAGAACATTAAATATATTATGAAAATTCCTATAGTAGATAAGATGTCTGCTCACAATTTGAGATTAAACTCAGATAATGTTCTAGTTTCTCTAACTCATCATGGAGGGCAGCCATCAATGGACGAGCAACCTGCTGGTTTCTGAAAGCCTACTGGTATCTGAAACAATGGCAGAGCTTCCACCATCACAGCAACACATCAACCACCAACTGACACTGACAGATGAACAGTGGACCGGCAATGTAGAGAAGGATGATCAAAGGAATGTGGTGGAACACAAAGCCAAGTCTACATATCTGCCAGGAATGTAGAGTAAGCTTCTGCAATCCTAAAGATTAATATAAGAAATGTTTCTAGACCAGGGATTCCATGTTGACATCAATTTCTCATTAAGGTGACAAATGAGTGGCTGAGAAATTATCACACTGATGAATACTTACCTCAGAAACTTTGAGAAGACCAGCAGAAGCATAATAGTTTGCCACAATGCAGGCACGAAGTTTATCCATCATCCTTCTTGCTTCAATCAGTCGCTAAAATCAAACAGAAACTCATTATTTCTAAAAATTGCCAAAGACCAAAAAAATACGTAAACAATTCACAAAATAAATACCTATGAACACATGCACAAGCAGCTAGGTATCTTTAATAACAATGGCATTTTCCACCAAATGAAGAGTTATTTTTAAAAGAACAGCAGCTGGATAAAAGAAACAAAAACAGCTCTACCTCAATAGGATTTGTGGTTCCCCTCCCATTTTTCAATTGCTTTTTCATTTTTTTCCCAATTTATCATCATTATACCTGGTCAATGACTTCAATTTCATGTTCCTTATTCTTCATTTCAAGAGCAAATTGCTCCTTGATAATAGTCTCAATCTTCTGCACGGCAGCATCTCGAGCTGCAAAAAAACATACATTTGCAAAATATTAACCACTAATAAATTTCAGTAATAACTTTAAAAAACGAAAATCTAGCCATTTTCTTATACTCTATGGGTAACGGGGGAATCACAGTTTATGACTTGCTCCTCAACATAATCTTGGGCAAGTAATTAAATAACTCTGAGTCTTAATTTATCCACCAGTAGTTAAGTGCAAAGAACTGAGGTAGATGCTTCCCACATTTTCATCATTTATTTACCAACTTTTTTGTGATGCCAGCCAACAATTAACACAAAATTATAAATAAAATTTATAAATAAAAAAAGTTCCAGAGAGGAAGACAGTTTCTCTTGTAAGGATTTACACCTCAGAATCCTGACAGAGGGTTAGGAGGGTTACTTGGAGTTAGAACTGACTTAAGGGTGGAAGGAAAAAGAGTCTGAGATCAATAGAAATATAAGGAAACAAAGTGCTTAGCTAATTACAAAACCCTCCAAATTATACACAGCCGGGACAACACATTTCTAAAGCAAGTAAATTTCTACCTGAATTTTCAATTGCTTTATGTCGCTTATTTGGAAGGGCCACAGATATGTCCTCATAATCAGGGTCGGCTTCTTTGATTGTTCTCTTGATTCCAGACATGATGACATTCAATTCTTTACTGTGAAGAATAACAAAGAAACATACGAATAAGTAAAACTTTGTGATGTTTACAGAAAGGAGCCCTGGTAGCACAAGAGTTAAGCACTTAGCAACTAAGAGAAAAGTTGATGGCTCAAATCTAATGGTGGCTTTGCAAGAGAAATGACCTAGTGATCTGTTCCTAAAAAGACTGTTGTTTGCTGTCCTAGGAAATCCTTTTTTTTTTTTTTAA
>NW_006399781.1:7391064-7396007 GCF_000299155.1 Elephantulus edwardii | reverse complement strand
AACCCCAAGGACAGTCCCATTCTACAACAGTGATAGTCTGTCCCAATGGGTTGCTATGAGTTGCAACTGACTTGGTAACCTAACGACAGTACTTACAGGATTATGTGTGCATACACAAAGGGAATAAACAAGTATTACATAATCCCAGTACTATTATAAGTCTGTGTGTATACACATGCATATTTTTTTGTTTGGTTTTTGTTTTTTATTTCTTGTTGTGTATCATCAAATCAGATCCAACTGTCACAGGAGGAGATTGCTCCTCCTTCTCCAGCAGAACATCTGGAGGTTTCAAACCACGTGGATTGCAGCACAGTTTTTTGCCACTAGGCCACCAGAGCTCCCTACATAAACACATTTTTTATGTTCCTTTTAAAGTGAAAAATGTAAGCTCTGAGCATATACCTTCAAGCCATAAGCCTATCTCCAAATGTTTAAGAAATACAGTAATGATAACCTGTTTAAGAAACATGTATTCCCCTATCAAAGGAAAATTCTTTAACAAAGCAACTATAAAAATGGCAGCGATGTCTGATTATCACTAAAATTCACAGGGGAGACAGAAAATCACCCCCAACATGAGTCCAATGCTGATTCCTATGACACACTTCCTCTTTAAACTTTTTACCAATACTGACACCAATCATCTCTTTGACACCATTCTTCACTACTGGTCTGATAGGTATTGCAATGGCCATGCAAAACTCAACGTTACTGGAACTTATGAAGCTAACAGATAACACGTCAGGATCATGAACTACTCCACAATTGGAACAGCCTTCTTCTCAGCTATGTCCACAGGCCTCTGGTCTGGATTTGCTCTGCCCATTAAGGGATCAGAGGCATTTCACCAGTAAGCCTTAGTTCAAAAGCATTCGGCTCTCTAGCTATAGGGATTGCTACATCTACCACTGACGCCTGCTTTCCAGCTTACCCATGTCATCTCATGCTGATCCCACTTTTGCTGTCACAGCTGCTTGCTGCTTCCAGTGCTGTCCCTGTCACCTGGGTTTAGAATGTTCTCAGTACAGAGACCTCAAGGGCGCATTCCATTCTTCCTGGACTTCTTGGTGGTATGGAGGTCCCCTCTCTCTTTCTACTTCTAGGATGTTGTTGTTGTTGTTATGTGCAGTCGAGTCATTTGTGACTCATAGCGACCCTATGTACAACAGCCCTAAACCCTGCTCTATCATGGGCCAATCGCACTGCGTCTGACACACCCATCCCGATTACCCGTCACTGAATCAATCCATCTCATAGAGGGTCTTCCCCTCTTGCGCCGTCCCTCCACCCTCCCAAGCATTATGTCCCTCTCCAAGGACCTGTCCCTCCTTGCAACATGTCCAAAGTATGTCAGATGAAGCCCCAGAATCCTTGCCTCCAAGGAGTAGCTTGGTTTAACCCTCTCCAGGATGAATCTGTTTGTTTTCTTGGCAGTCCATGGTACATTCAATACTCTTCTCCAGCACCACAGCTCAAAGGCATCAATTCTCCTTCTATCCTCCCTAGTCATTGTCCAACTCTCTGATGCATAACAAGTGATTGCAAAGACCATGGCCTGTATCAGGCACACCTTAATCTCCAGAGACACACTGTTGCTCTTGAGTACTTTAGAGAGGTCATTAACAGCAGTCTTTCCCATCGCAATACGTTTTTTGATTTCCTGACTGCTGGTGCCAAGAGTGTTGACCATGGAGCCAAGCAAACTGAAGCTGTGAACAATCTCAATCTCTTCGCCATCCATCCTGATGCTACCAATTGATCCAGTGGTGAGAATTGTTGTCTTCTTGACACTGAGCCTCAGTCCATACTGAATGCTGCAGTCTTTGACCCTCTGCAGCAAGTGCATGAGGTCCTCCTCGGTTTCAGCAAGCAGGGGTGTGTCATCTGCATAACACAGACTGTAAATAGATCTTCCACCAATCCTGATGCCACAATTCTCCTCATAGAGCCCAGCCTCCCAGATAATCTGCTCTGCATACAGGTTGAAAAGGTATGGAAATAGGACACATCCCTGGTGTACACCCTTCCCAATTTTGAACCATGCAGTGTTACACTGCTCTGTTCTGATGACTGCCTCCTGGTCCAAGTATAGGTTTCGCATTAGCACAATTAAATGTTCTGGGATTCCCATTCTTCTCAGGGTCAGTCTGGGATAGCTTAATTTAAACTTTACCACAAAGATTCTCACCACTGGGCCGAATGGCAGGATCATAACAGATGGTGAAGAGACAGATTGTTAACAGCTTCAGTTTGCTTGGCTCTACAATCAACATTCTTGGTACCAGCAGCTAGGAAATGCAAAGACGAATTGTATTGGGAAAGTCTGCTGTCAGACTCTCTAAAGTACTGAAGAGCCACAATGTCAGTCTGAAGACTAAGGTGTGCCATTATCTTTACAATTACTTATTATTCATCAGAAAGCTGGGCAACGACTAGGGTTGATAGGAGAATTGACGCCTTTGAGCTGTGGTGTTGGAGAAAAGTATTGAATATACCACGGACTGCTAGGAGAACAAACAGGTTTGTCCTGGAGGGTGAAGCCAAGCTGCTCCTTGGAGGCAAGGATTCTGAAGCTTCATCTGACATACTCTGGACATGCTGCAAGGAGGGATCAGTTCAGAGAGAGATGTCATGCTTGGGAGGGTGGAGGGCCAGTGCAAGAGAGGAAGATCCTCGGGGGAGCTCTGGTGGCCTAGTGGCAAGGAGCTGCAACTACAATCCCAGAGGCATACGGTTTGAATCCACCAGATGCTCTGCCAGAAAAAGGAGGGACAATCTCCTGTACCAGTTAGATCTGATTTGACGGTACACTCACACAAAAATAAAAAAAAAATAAAATAAAAAAAAAAGAGAGGAAGATCCTCAATGAAGTGGATTGATTCAGTGACTGGGGTAATGGGGGTAGGTGTGTCAGAGACAAAAAGATTGGCAGAGGATAGAGCAGGGTTTAAGACTGTTGTACACAGGTTTGTTGTGAGTCGCAGGTGACTTGATGGCACATAACAACAAGATGGAAAACTGGTCAACTCTCTTATTAAAATTCTAGTAAGAATTCAAGTAAGTTGTATCCCTGATTTGTACAGTCCCACTCTCATTTTCCAATCACTTGCTATGCATCTTAAAGCAAGGATGATAGAAGAAATAATGACTTTGAACTGTGGTGTTGGAGAAGAGTACTGACTATCCCATGGACAGCCAAAAAAACACAAATATGTCTTGGAGAAAGTGCAGCCAGAGTCCAGAGTGCCCCTTGGAGGCAAAGATGATAAAACTTAGTCTCACATGATTTGGGCATGTTGCTATGGAGAGGTTATTCCCTGGAGAGGGACATCATGTTTGAAAAGGTAGAGGGCTGGCCAAAGAGAGGAAGATCTTCAACCAAGTGGACTGACACAGTGCTGCAATAGGTTCTAGTGTGTCAGGAAGTGTGACGATGGCACAGGATAGGAAAGGGTTCAGATCTGTTGTTCACAGAGTCACTATGGCTCATACTCCACGTTATGTAACAACAACTCTCATAAGGGAGATAAAGCCCTTATTTGCATTATTAGCAAATGGTTCAATCCTGTTGCTGAGTCACAAGTACTTTGCATCCATACCGTCACCCAATCATCTTGTGGGAGTCCCAAGATCGTGGCTAGAAAAGCCATATAACAACCATCCACTGCACTGCAGGCTGCCCTCTGGCTTTTCCAACTATGGTCCTGTCTTTTTTGGAGGATAACTTCTGCTTCCCCATCATTGTACCAGTCCAAAACAGCCATGAACAACTGACTGGTAACTCAACGGGGCAGTTACTCAGGTACCAGCCATTCAGGTTTGCTGCGAGTATCCATGTGTCTTGGTCAGGTTTTCAGAAAACCATTTTGGCTTCACCCTTTCCAAAAGCTGATAGTATTTAACTGAGCTAAGGTTATTCCATTGCCCTGAGCCTCATGAAAAGTATCAGCATTGCTACTAAGGGACCTCAAGTAGACAACTCATAGTGATCCTACGAACAAGAAGGTGAAACTGAACCGCATCTTATGTCACACTCAAAAAACACTGGGGGAGTCCCTGGACCAATTCATCTCGTTTGCTGATGTTTCTTGATCAAAATGGCTTCCCTAGCCATTTTCTGAGTTTGCCATGTGGACGGGCAGCAGTACCTGAATAGGGCACACTAGGGGATTGATTGGCTAGTCTTGCAGTTCGGATCCAGCAGAAGAACTTGAGAATCCCACTACCAGCAAAGAAGAAGAGAATGCAGTAAGTCCTTTAGGGCCAGAGATTCTTGCGCCAGTCAAACCAGGGCCTAAGGGAGCGGCAGCAGACCTCAGGGTTGCTACCCCATGAAACCACAACTAGGTGCCTTGGCCCAAGTTTGCTGGATATTGGAGGTGGGAGAATGGGGGACCTACCTAGCAGGATGGAGAGCTTTGTAACACTGGCCTAAATCCACGAGGCCCAAGGCAAAGGTGTTTACAAGCACATTTGGTAAACTGTCCTGAGTAAGTGAATTCTCCTAATAACCTGAATTAGAGCCTTGACTTCCCCAACATAGTTCTAAGTGGTCTGTGAGCATCAAATTTGGGGCCCAGTAAAGCAGTAAGACTGGTGCTAGGATGAGCAGAAAGAGGTGCAGGAGCAGGAGGATCATGTCCACCTCATGGGAACTGGTTTTATAACATTCCCCTTTGTGATACTAGTGAAGGTCAGATATGGCTGAACCCACACAGCCCTACTCTTAATACAGCTGGCCTTCCACTTGTCTCAGTATCTCTTTTTCCAAGGACTGATTCTTCCTGTTAAGATGCCCAAAGCATTTAAGGTGAAGTTTCACCATCCCTTCCTCTAAAGAGCAGCTTGGAACAGAACAGCAAGCAACAAATGCTGGCGAGGTTGTGGAGAAACTGGAACCCTGATTCACTGTTGGTGGGAGTGTAAAATGGTGCAACCCC
>NW_006399781.1:7385026-7389993 GCF_000299155.1 Elephantulus edwardii | reverse complement strand
AAAAAAAAAAAAATAAAGAGCAGCTTGGCTGCATTTTTTTTTCCAAGGGAAAAAAGCTGATATCCAATACACTTCTTGAATACCACAGTTCAGTATAGTAAAACACTTACAGTTCAGCCACTGTACTCCAACAGTGCCTCTCTCAGTCCACTCTTCCAGTTACTGCTTTTCCTAGCAGTTTTTGCATCAAATTAACCTTGTTAACAGACAACACCTACGACTGAATCACAAAATCCTATCAGCATCTTCCATTACTCTCTTTCCCAAGCTTTCAAAAAGAATTTACTCAGTAGTCTGATTCTTATCCCTTCATGTTGAGTGTAAGCACACTCATGGAAGCCAGCCACATCAAGTCTCTAGTTCCTGTTTTAGATCATTTCTAACTTGCTTCAAACCCCAGCCCCAACCAAATTTCTGAAAAGCCAAGCATGTGCTCTGATCTGAAGACTATCTGTTTTGGTTGGAATTTCTGAGTATCTGCACTCATAGCAAACAAGCCTCCCCTCTACCTGCTATCCCCAATACCCATGGGCTAGGTCAGCAGGCACCCCTCACCGGACTAGCAGTCAATACAACTCCTTGTACTTCAGAACAGAAACTCTAGCCCTGGTAGGCTGGTCAATGGCTGTCAATTAAACCCATCCAACCAAACTCAGTCCAGCTCTTCACTGCTGTCTTCCTCCACTCCCAGACACTGATGGATCTAGGCTGTCTACTTGCTACTCACTGGCTCCCTTTACCTTCCAGTCCTGAATGAGGGTTCGGGCACTGAGTTTTTCTGCCTATCTATATCCTAAAGCAAACTGCTTGCTCACAGTTCAAAATGACAAGTCTTCTTTTTTCCTCTCCTTCTTCTCCCGCAGATCCTTCCTCTAAATGCCAATCTGCTCTTAGCGCTAGAAAGGATAAGTTTTTTACCTAAGCTCCCAATATGTATACCTGTTTATTGGGGTAATAAAAGACTTTAAATTAAAGTGTTAACCTAACTTTTTTTTAATTCTTGCAAGACTAAAAAGAAAAAGCAGTGTAAAAGTCCCTAGTTCTCTCCACTCACCTCACAGTTGCACAGACTCAGCCAGAGGAGAATTCTTATATGATAATATATATGCAAATCCTGGGTATGAGAGAACATTTTTCCACACAGTTGTTATCTTGTAAAATCACCCCTAAACTTAAAAATACTCTCACATTCAGCAAGTATGTATTTGCTGCTGCTGATCCACAGTGACCCTATATACAACAGAACAAAACAGATCCTCATAATCTCTGTGATCACTGTATCAACACATCATGTGGAGGTTTGTCTTTTTTTTTTTACTGACCCTAGAAGCTACAAAGAATGATGGTATCTTTCTCCAGAGACCTGTTAGTTCTTCCTAATAGCACATCCTAACTATGTGAATGAACTCTGACCACCTCCACTTCAATGGAGTGGTCTAGTTGCACTTCTCCCAAGATAGATTTGTTTGTTCTTCTGGCATCCCAAGGTTTATTCACTATTCTTCACTAATAGTGCAATTCAAAGAAAATTTTTCAGTAGTTAAAGCAGTTAGCAGCTGGACTATATGAAGAGGAACGTAGTATCAGGCACTCACCAAAAACCTGTGCTATGCAGATGACAAAACTTTGCTTGCTCAAAGAAAAGCAGGACTTGAAACACTTGCTGCAGAAGATTAAGGGCTGTAGCCTTCAACATAGGTTTTATCTAAACATCAATAAAGCAAAAATTCTCACCACTAGGCCAATAAGTAGCATCATGATCGATGAAAAAAAAACCCCAAACTGAAACAGTCAATGATTTCATCTTGCTTGGATCCACAATCAATATCCTTTGTACCAGCAGACAAAAGATCAAAAGACATGTTGCATTAGAAAAATCTGCTGTTATGGGGGGTGAGGGTTGGGAGGGGAGAAAAGTGCAACAATGAATGAATGGGGGGAAAAATCTGCTGTCAAGGACCTCTCCAAGGTTCTAAAAACACATGATATTAGTTTAGACTAAGATGCACCTGATTCAGGCTCTCTGCAGTTACTTCCTATGGATCTGAAAGCTGGACAATAAATAAGGATGACAGAAGAATCAACACCTTTGAGTTGTGGAGAGGGAGTAGAGTACTGGATATTCCATGGATTGCCAAGACAGTCAAGTATGTTGTGGAGAAAATGCAACCAGGGTACTCTTTGGAGGTGAAGATGCTAATGCTTAGTCTCACATATTTTGGATATTCTTTTAGAAGGAACCAGTCCTTGGAAAGGGGTATCACGCTTGGAAAGGTGGAAGGTCAGAAAAGAAGAGGAAGACTCTCAATAAGATGGATTGACAATGATATTAACAATGGGCTCACGTGTATCAGAAATGGTTAGGATGGCACAGAATAGAACAAAATTCAAAGCTGTTGTTCACTGAATCACTATGAGCTGTGGTCAATTTGACGGCACCTAACTATAACATACAAGCAATTACTGATAGATATCCTACACCAAGCCATTAAAGGTTTTATTATTATAAATTATTACTGTAATTTAGAATATAAATATAGGAATATTTCTCACAATGAATTAAACTATTATTACATGTTCTTAAAGCTCATAAAGAGTAAGGTCTGTCCCCTTCAGCCTTCTCATTTTGATCTGAAATTAATTTTCAACCACCTAAGAAAATCTTAAAGAGTGATATTAAGAAGAGTAAAAAAGAGGAAGGGCCACATAAGGACAGCCATATCTAACCTTTACCATCTTCACAAAGGGGAACTGTTCTGTCAACAGCATCAATAGCACAAAACCAAGACCAACTCCCATGAGGTCAGACATGTCTCCCACATTCTCGTGCATCTTTCTACTAATCTCAACACCAATCTTATTGGGTCCCAAACGTGTTGTGATAGCTCACAGACCACAAAAAAACATATTGGGCAAGTCAAAAGGTTACAATCCAGATTAATAACAGAACAGTCAAGTCAGCTCCTGAATAGCACACTCAGGCACCTCAGCCTTGAGCCTTGCGACTTTCAGCCAGTGTTCCCAAGTTTTCAGTCTTGCTAATATTGGCTCTTCCCCATTCAAGGTCCCATTTCATGTCTGGTCTCCAGGTTGGCCATAGGTCCTACTGTAGCTCAGCTGGAGCAAAAAGTGAGGCCTGCATTTTTTTTGCAACCTCTTCAATGGTGCCAGAAGATCTATGTCTTGCTGCTGGCTTGCTCAATTCAATGGTGAGACTAGCTACCCCTAGTAGATTGTTGAGTAGATAGCCAATCCCCTTGTGGGTAGGCTAACACATCTATTAGCATATTCCCACCTACCTATAATACAGCAAAGTCAAACAGTGGTAAGGAAAAGTCATGCTGAAAGACAAACTACACAGCATTTTTTTTAAATCAATAAACTTCATTCCTTCTTCCTTAGCACACAAGGAAAAAACCACTTCCCATCTCAAATAAGCCAAAAAAGAAACCAGAGGTTAATTTATCCCAGATTTCCAAATCTGTTTCTGCTCTATACCCTTCCTTCAGCAACCACCTGTCTTCTAAAAGTTTACCAAGCCTCTCATAATTTTATGAGAAATCCAAAACCCAGCATGACCATCATACACCCAGTCTATGGATGTGGCAAACTATATATTCACTCATCAAGTAATTTCAAGAATAACTCTTTGCCAGAGACACTAGGAACCATGGAAATAAACAGCATCTTTCATTACTTTCATATATGGCATAAAGCAAACTCTTGATTTTCGCTCTAAAACTGCAAAAACAGGAAGAAGAAAAAAGGATATATTTGGTAGTAGAAGGAAGGAACTACCAATGAATTACTCTGTTCTGCTAAGAGAATTCATTTTCTTGAAAGTGTGTGTGTGTACACACGTATCATCAAATCAGATCTGAGATTGTCCTTCCTTCTCCAGCACAGCATCTGGTGGATTTGAACCACTCTCCTCTGCAATTGCAGTGCAGCTTCTTGCCGCTAGGCCACCAGAGCTTGCTGAGAATTCATTTTCATGTAGCCCCTGGAGTAAGGTTTTGTCTGTCATCTGGGTGTCAATCTCAACTTCCAATAAGCATGGTTATGAAGATCTGGCTCTGTACTGAACATTTATCAATATTTGTCTGGTTGTGGCAGCAAGAATATGAAAGCCTACCACACATTCAGCAGATGCTGGCTTAAGCGAGGCACATCTGCTTAAGGCATGCTCTCTCTCATGAATAAATGGAATGCATAACCACTGACCCATGAAAATATCATTATGCTTTGGATTCTTCTTGACTGACTCTTAAATTTATGGGGGCCGGGGCGGGGGTATGTGACCAGTTGTTAGAAATTGTCAGATTCAACTGCAAAACAAAATATCCTGTTAAGCCTCTTTTAAGATTTGAGTCTGCTGAAGTTAACTGCACTACACCTAAATAACATTAGCAAGACTTTTTTTTAAAAAAAATAATTTTTATATTAGTTTTCATAAAAATTCGTATAAATTGTGTTTCATTCATATTCACTGTTTTACACATTTCTCTACTCACACTGTTGGGTATGATCATTCCTATACACTGTGTTTTGTTTTGGTTTTTTTCCCTACATTATTTTATAAAATTAATTACCACTGATCCATACCTACCTTTACCCCACACTTTTTCAGGTGCCCCCTGCATCTGTCTTAATTCCTTCAACCTCTTCAAAGCCTGACTTTATGATGAATGTTAAATACTAACAACAAAAACAAAACTTATTAATGTTCCTTAAAATGAAACTTAAGAGGAAAATATTTATCAATTGCACATAGTTTATTTAACACTGAGTTAGAATTTTTATTAAAAAGCCTTATTTGTCAGGTCAGAGATGATATAAAACAAAACTATTTGCTATCATTCTTCTAGGTGGTATAGCACTGGTCTGTGCGTTGCTGTACAGAGGTAACTCGTGGTTGCTGTGATGCTGAAGCCTGTGACAGTGATGTGCCAATCGTGGTAATGGGC
>NW_006399781.1:7366647-7384611 GCF_000299155.1 Elephantulus edwardii | reverse complement strand
GTTGGCTGGAGCTTCCCGACTAAATCAAGCCTGGAAGCAGGAGCGGCATCCGCTTCCAAAATGGCTTGCCTCCGGAAACTCTTTGTACGAACAGTGCTCAGGCTGTTCGTTCATAGGGTCGCTATGAGTCATCTACGACTCGACGGCATTAAACAACAAACAACAACATTTGCTATCAAGTCAAGTCTGACTCTTAGTGACTCCATGTGACCAAATTAACCATCTCACAGGATTTTCCTGACTGTACTTTTTAATGAAGCAGACTGCCTTTCTTCCACAGTGCCACTTGGATAGATTCAAATCACCAACTTTAAAGTTAGTAGTTGAAATTAAATGGTTTGCACAGCCCAGGAACCAGAAAATACTCACAACAAAGTCCTAGAATCCTCAAATTCGAAATTCTGCAGTCATTTTAACTCTTGAGAAGGAAAATGTGATTTTAAAAAATGCACTTGAAAGATCTGCTTGCCATAATACTGCATGAGGTGTCTTCTCTATAAACGTCTATGATCCCCTTGGCATTTGAATCTCATTAGAACTCCCAATCTTTTCCTATCTGGTTAAAAAAAAAAAAAAGAAAGAAAGAAAAAAGCAGGAGGGGCACAGTAATTTTCCATTTACTTCTACAAAGATGCTGCTGATCTTAAAGAAATCTAGAATTACCCTTTATATATACCCTTCATTTCCAACAAATTGTTTCTCCCTCTGTGTATAGAGAGAAGCACCTTCATTAAATACCTGAATGAGAGAATTTATAATGCAGTCACCTCAATTACTCAAAAAGATTCTTAAAAGAAAAAATTCTTCAAAACCCAAACATTTAAAGAACAGTTAAACTGTAGTACACCTAGTGGACTTTGATAAAAGCCCCTAAGAATGACTTCTGATCTCTAACTTCACCAAGGAGAGAATCACCATCTCAGCATTAACCCAAAGCTGATTACCAGGAAGCACAAGGCAGACAAATCTTAATGTGTTCAACCTTTTTTACAGATTTAGAAAACAGAAGTCCCTGACATATGTTCTATTTCTTTGCTGGGTTTGACAATTTGTTGCAATAATCATTCAGAACCCAAACTACAGCATTAAGAGATTTATTAGAGAAGTAACAAGACTACAGAGTTCACGATCAAAGGCACTCAGGATACAGTTCTGAGTTGTGCTGGAGACAATGTATTTTTTTGTCCTTCAGCTGCTCAGATCATGTCCACCCTACTTGAACAAGTATTAACAAAGCTTGTTTTAGTTCTGCCTTAAGAGTTCAGAAGTACCCTACTCTGTCAGTAAGCTGCCAAAGGTACTGAAGGCCAGCAAATCCAGCTCTACCCAGTGCCTGGAGCAACACAATCTGCCAGCGAGCCCCATGCCTGCAGGTGGCTCGGTTTTCTCGCTCTGTGGGCATCCTCTACCAGTCTCCAGATTCCGCTACCTCTGCTGCCCCCATTTCTCCTCCATCATATCTTGATTCTACAATTACAGCTTGTAATCCTAAATCTAACAAACTTCCAGCACAGGTACCCCAGGTCCAAAGAACACGACACACTGCTGGTTCTTCTTTTTTGTTAGCTGGAAGTCCTCCTTTCCACTTAGGGGACAGCTCACTTTATAAGTCTAGTGGTATGACAAAACTGTTCAACTTCCTCATTAAGACACAAACACGGGTGCCTGCACTTTATTTATCTAATTAGCAACCTATTCAATCCCGGTGGTGAGCCACAGCAGCACTTCACTGCATTCTCAGTCATCTGGTGAGAATTAACAAAGACTGTATGCAAAGCCATATTAAAGAATTCACTGCACCACAAAGCAACAGCATGGGTCAGTTCCAAAATTATAATGGCCAGCAAAGGAAATCAGACTCCACAAAATACAAATGAAAGCTCTAGAACAAACAAATCTGTGCTAAAAGAAATGAGGAAGTAGTTAAGGGTAGTGGTTGTAAAGATTCTGAGAAAAAGAATCTGAGATGAAAGAATGTTTCATATCTTTCTAACAGCAGGGCTTGTATGGATATAGGAAACCTTCAAAACTCATCCACTGTACATTTAAAAGTTGTGTACTTCACAGTATGTAATTTATACCTCAGTTAAGAAAAGGTAAGTAAAAGTTATTTATCAGATTCTACCACCGCTTGCCTTAAAATTTACCAATAATTTCTAACTCTTAGAATAGATTCACACTCCTTAACATGACCTCTAAAATTTCATACATATGGGGTCCTGCACTGTCACTGACCCTTATCATCAAGCTCCAGAATTACTGATGTTCTTTTTTACTGTTCCTCAAATAAACTTCAATCCTTCCTGAGGGCTTTTGGATCTCTAGTTCCTTCTGCTAAAATGCTCAACCCCAGGTTAGCTTTATCAGAGTCCAGGTCAAATGTCCATCTTATCAGAGACCTTCTCTGATGATCACAGTCTAATACTCTTAATGACTTACCCCTTCTAGCATGCTAAAGTGCTCAATAACTACCTGAATAAAGAAAAGGGATAAACTAAAGACTATACTAACATATAAACAACTACAGGGCACTGGTTACACTGCTGTTATGTACTTTCAGTCCAAACAAATTCATAGCTGACCCTGCAACCTGAGGCAGGAAATCACGTGCTGGGAGAATGGGCCTCTTTCTTTTGAAAAGGAACTGGAGGATTTGAATCATGTGCCTGAATGTTGCCAGCATAGCTCCTTACCATCAGGTTTTCATAATTCTCTGCATAATACAAACCTGTGCGTTTATATCACCGCATCTTCAAAGCCACTACAGTTAAATGTTTAAAATAAAAAGATCTACAAGATTAATAATATACACTGATAGATGGAAACAAAAAAAAAAAAAGAACAGGCATGATACATCAGATAATCAAGGGGAAAACATTTAATATGGTAAAGATTGTATTTCTACTAAAAGTAAACACAAAGATATGTCCTAAACTACTCATCCTAAAACAAAGTTATCAAAATATATACTTTAAAAAAAACACACCTCAAAAACCTGGAACACAATGAAAATTTAAGAAAATCCCAACCACAGGAGACTAAACACGTCTCTTTCCAAAATTAAAAAAAAAAGACAGCAAATACAAATTATACAAATAATCCAATTAAGAGGCCTGATTTAACACATATATGTAACTATAATCCCAACAAATAAAAATTCACTTGAAATAGCTATACAGCACTTGTTAAATTAAATCATACAATACAAAGTCTCAATTATTATAAAACATGGAACTAATAATCATAGGTCACATTTTCTGATGCCAGTAAAATGAAAACATTTTAAAACTCACTAATGGTATGGAGAATATTGTTGTAAAGAACTCATAGGTCAAAGAGAAAATTCAAACTGAAGTAACAGACTATGCAGAAATTAATAAGAACTCATTATATAATATACAGGGGCTCTGGTGGCCCTAATGGGTAGGGAGCTGTGCTGCCAATCTAAAGTTAAATGGTTCAAATCCACCAGCTGCTCCAAGGGAGAAAGGGAGGCAATCTCTTCCTGTGAGATTTACTGCCTCTGAAAACCCTGCTGGAGAGTCAGCAGCAAAACTTCACAGCAATAACTTGGAGATTCCTTTTCAGTCATTACACCTAAGCCCTGGTGGCACTGTGGATTATCTGTTGGGCCAATAATGGAAAAGCTGGTGGTCCAGGTCTCTGTCAGAGGAAGAAAAGATGTACAACCTCAGCAACCTGTTAATGGAGGGCTTAGAGAACTAGCTCAACAGCAGTGGGTTTGGTGTTTGCTTTTATGGCAAGAGAGGAAGGGGCACTGGTGACTCAGTGCTAGGATTCTTGCTTATCATGCCCTGGCTCCATTCTGGTCAAGGAACCTCATCTTGCAGGTCTTTGTGCTGCTATGATGCTGAACAGGTTTTAGCAGAGTTTCCAAACTAAGAAAGATTATAAAGAAAGGCCTGGTGATCTTCAGAAACTGAGGCAGTAAAAACCTTGTGGATCACAATGGTCTGCTCTGTACTACATCAGGGAGATGGTGCACAACCACACTGTATGGTGAAAAGATCTGCTTATTACTAAACATTCTATGGATCCATGTCAAAGCCACACAGTTTCTTACTATACATAAAACATCTTTACAATAACCCATGTTGTTATATAAGGTCAGCCCCAGCATCCACCCGGGCTAGTAGTACTTCACTTCCAATCTTGCAAAGCAGTATGTAAACCACTATCCTAAATTGCTATTCCACTGCTTCTATTCTTTAGTACAAAGGGGCAGATAACCCCACTAATTCAACAAGCTTTTTCTGGAAAGAGTGAACCAGCTGTCTGGGATGCCTAAGAGTTTTGAGAAATTTCCAATAAAAAGTTCTTAAACTGACATGGGGGGATAATGACAAAACTTTAGAAATGTTACATCTACTGAATTACTGCAAAGCGATGAAAGGATTATTTTAAATTATCAGATAGTTATAGTCTTAAATGTAGGTGAGTGTAACAGCAGCAAGCTGAGATGGCGGGAAGGTATTTCAGGTGTGCGCATGTGGATTTTCTGTGTGCTCCCCAACTTGGCAGGGTGACGTTTTCCACATTCGGCCAAAAAAAGGAATCACTCAGAAAGAACGTCCAGTCTGTATTATGCTCAGCTTGTCCTGTTACTATAATAACTGCAATGAAATATACAGAACTAAATGGACTGCTAAGACTGTAAAACAGATTTTTAAATCAAAAGAAAAGGTACAGAACAGTGTATTATTTTGATTTTGGAAGTTAGGTTAAAAAAAATACAGCACATACTACATGATTCTATTAGCCTACAGAGGCAGAAAGTTGATCAATGGTTGCCCAGATGAGGTGAATGGTATAGAAATAGAGGCTAGAAAGGAAGCCAGGAACACTGGGGATGATGGATTTATTTACTGCCTTGATTGCGATGGTTTCACACACAAGCTCAAACCTATCAAGCTGTCCACTATGTATGTGTCACCTCTTGTCTGTTCACCATACTGGGATTTCTGTATTGCTCATATGTTAGGAGGCTATGGCACTGGTATGTCAAATGCCAGCAGGGCCAGCTAGGATGAGCAGGTTTAAGGACAGATTCCAGACTAAGATAAACTATGAACAAATGCCTGGCAACCTACCTCTAGAAATATTCAATACAGTGCTGGAAAAGAGGTCTCTAGGTTGGAAAGCATTCAAACAGAATGGTCACAACACAGGGCTCCTGCTTACTAATGACTGTGAAGACGGCCCAGTAACGGTCAGCATTTAGTTCTGTGTACACGGAGTAGTGATGAACTGGATCCAACTAAACAGTGGCTAATAACGTGGAGCCAAGCAAACTAAAGCATCCCTGAAAAGGTATGGAGACAGGACACATCCCTGGTGTACATCCTTCCTAATAGGTATCAATAAGTTATTTAAAAATACAAATAGACTACTAAATAAGATCTGTTCCATAAAATTGACATATACATAAGAGAATATTCATACCTTACTGATGAAAATATAAAATCATATAGTCACTGTGGGAAAATGTGGCAATTCATCAAAAATTTCCATGTGATCTAGGTATAGGCCACCCTCAAATATACACCTAAGAAAATGAGACATATTTCTAAAAATTTATACACAAATGTTCACAATGGCATTATTCAGAATAAAAGGAAACCATCCAAATGTCACTGGACATTCAGCCATCAAAAGGGATGCTACAACATGAATGAATCTCGCAATATCACGCTAAGGGAAAGAAAATATTTTTTCAAAAGGTCATATACTGTATAACTTCATTTTTACATAACAGGTGGAGAAGAGGTAAATCCATAGAAAGTAGCTAAGGAGTTGTCAGGGAACAAGGTAGAAACACATTCAGGGTTTCTTTTTAGGGAAATGGAGATGTTTTAAAATTAAATAGTTGTGGTAAGTACACAATGTACTGAAAAAAAAACCCACTCCACTGAATTCTACACCCTAAAATGGTGAATTTTTAATGTTAATTAAATTACATTTCAATTTTAATGTATATACATACTTGCAAGTAAAAATTAATTTTTCAAAAAATTACACAGGTGCATCCACAACTCTGTGTATAGGAACATTAAAAATAAGGCAGACACCTTCTTTAAGCTCTTCCATTTATAGTCATTCTCTCATTCATCTTTCATTACCAGCACATTATCTCTCTCTCTCTCACTCTCCTCTTCCCCAACCCCCCAACAACACTACCACTCTCTTCACTTTTCAGATAAGCAGAATAAACAATCCCTGGTTAGGGGAACTAGTTCTTCTGCAGTCATCAAAACAAGCCTGAATAGCTCAGATTACCTTCCTATGGGCTCGTATTTCACCTCTCCCTTTTCTCTACTACTGATATACTACTCATCCTTCAAAAATCCAATTCAATTCCACATCATCCATGAAGTATACACCAACCTTTGAAAAGGTCTCTCCTAAATGCCCACATAAGATGGAGAAGCAATAACTACCTAAATCTCATTTCCTACCAAATCCCCACCCTATCCCAACCCCAATTCTGCAGCAGTGTAAAAAACAGATCAAAAGAGGGCAGGGAGATGGTGGTCAATGCCAGGAGCTGGTCATTCAAATAAAAAGCCTATGCCATCTCACACACTTACGGCATGGAACCAGGAGGGAATCAGTCCTTGGAGAAGAACATCATGCTCAGAAGAGTGGAGAAAACAGTGAAAGAGAGGAAGACCCCAAATGAGATGGACTGACCAGTAACTGGGTTTATTGGAAAAGGTGTTTCAAGAGTCAGTGACACTGGCTTCAGAGCTCTTGTACAGAGGGTCACTATGAATCATAGTTGACTTGATGGCACCTAACACTACCGCTCTGAATGAAAAAGAGCAAGCATTTCTGAAATTCATTCAGAGTGGTAGTGCGATCAAGTTGGCACTGAGTTACTTCACGTAATAGAAATCACACACTGGCCCATCCCCTGTCATCCCCACAACTGCTGCTGTGCTTACACTCACTACTGCAGCCACTGGGTAACCCAGACCCTCTACCATGCATGATATCTCTCCCCAGTGACTGACCTCTTCCAGTCACACGCTAAAAGTACGTGAGACCAAGTATCACTTGTCTTCCCAGCTAAGGACTATTCTAGCTGTACTTTTCTCAAGACACATTTGTAAATTCTGCTAGCAGTTCATGAATTCAAAGGCAGCAATTCTTCTTCTGTTTTCCTTACTCTTTGTCTAGCTTTCCTCTATATGAGTTGGCTGCTTGGGTCAGGAGGATCTTGGCCTCCATGTGACACCCTTGCTCTTCAGCACTTTAGAGAGGTCCTCTACAGCGCACATGACGATGCACCAAACCATGTGATTGCTTATTTCCATGAGTGTTAATTATGCAATAGTAATACATAAAATTAAAATTAAAAGGAAATCTTTGACAATCTCATCATTTTTCTGTTTAGCATGATACTGTTTACTGGTTCAGTTGTGAGGTTTTTTAAGTATTTTTTTTAAAGGAGACACTCATCAGAACAAAGCAAGGAAACACTGCATGGTTCAAAACTGGGAAGGGTGTCCACTAGAGTGTCCTAACTCCATGCCTTTTCAACCTATATGCAGAAGAGATTATCCAGGAGGCCGGGCTGTATGAGAAGTGTGGCATCAGGATTGGAGGAAGATTCATCAACAATCTGCATTATGCAGATGGCACAACCCCGCTTGCTGAAACTGAGGAGGACCTGAAGAGCTTGCTGCAGAAGGTCGAGGACTGCAGCCTTCAATATGGATTGAAGCTCAGCATCAAGAAAACAAAGATTCTCACCACTGGGCCAATTGGCAGCATCAGGATGGATGGTGAAGAGATTGAGACTGTTCACAGCTTTAGTTTGCTTGGCTCCACAGTCAACACTCTTGGCACCAGCAGCCAGGAAATTAAAAGACATATTAGGATGCTAAAGTCTGCTATTAGCGGACTCTCCAAAGTATTGAAGAGCAATGGGGTCTCTCTGGAGACTACGGTGCATCTGATACAGGCCATGGTCTTTGCAATCACTTGCTATGCATCAGAGAGCTGGACAATGACAAGGGAGGATAGAAGGAGAATTGATGCCTTTGAGCTGTGGTGCTGGAGAAGAGTACTGACTATACCATGGACTGCTAGGAAAATGAACAGGTTCATCCAAGAGAGGGTTAAACCAGGCTGTTCCTTGGAGGCAAGGATTCTGAAGTTTCATCTGACATACTCTGGACATGCTGCAAGGGGGGACCAATCCTCGGAGAAGGATGTCATGCTTGGGAGGGTGGAGGGATGACAGCACAGGAGAGGAAGATCCTTTATGAGGTGGACTGATTCAGTGCCTGGGGTAATTGGGGTGGGTGTGTCAGAGCCAGTGAGACTGTCACAGGACAGAGCAGGATTTACACACAGGGTCCCTGTGAGTCGCAGGTGACTCACGGCACCTAACAACAACAATCCACACTAAAGTTTACAGTCTTTGAACTTCATTAGTAAGTGCTTCAAGTGTTCATTTTCAGCAAGTAAGCTGTGTCATCTGTGTTAACACTGGCCTAAGGAAATTTTTCTAGGGCAGATTGTCATTAATGTGAACTGTTATCATAGATCTGCACCTTACACTTTAGTTACCCTTCTTCTATATATTTTATAAAAAAGAAAAAAAAAATGGAAATAATCTATGGCAAACTATAGTATATCCACTGCGCTATTAGAAGTTTAAAGGAAGAATATCAGCAATTACCTCAGTATAGTACTTTAAAGAATTGAGAAAACATTTAAAGCTGAAGAAAAAAAAGGGGAAACGGCAAGCTTTGCAAGCTACATTTAATTTCATTCCTATGTTGTTGTTGTTATGTGCCATCGAGTCGCTTGTGACTCATAGCAGCCCTATGTACAACAGCCCTAAACTCTGCTCTGTCCCATGCCAATCTCATTGTTTCCGACACACTCATCCCGATTACCCTGGTCACCGAATCAATCCATCTCCTAGAGGACCTTCCCCCCCTGTGCCTGCCCTCCACCTTCCCAAGCATGATGTCCTTCTCTAAGGACTGGTCTCTCCTTACAACATGACCAAAGTATGTCAGACAAAGCCTCAGAATCCTTGCCTCCAAGGAGCAGACCCCAGCTTAACTCTCTCCAAGAAGAATCTGTTTGTTTTCCCAGCAGTCCGTGGTACATTCAACACTCTTCTCCAGCACCACAGCTCAAAGGTATCAATTCTCCTTCTATCCTCCCTAGTCACTGTCCAACTCTCTGACGCAAAACATGTGATTGCAAAGACCATGGCCTGTATCAGACGCACTTTAGTCTCCAGAGAGACACCACTGCTCTTCAGTACTTTAGAGAGGTCCCTAACAGCAGACTTTCCCATCACAATATGTTTTTTTGATTTCTTGGCTACTGGTGCCAAGAGTGTTGACTGTGGAGCCAAGCAGACTAAAGCTGTGAACAATCTCAATCTCTTCACCATCCATCCTGATGCTGCCAACTGGTCCAGTCTTGAGAATCTTTTTCTTGACATTGAGTCTCAATCCATATTGAAGGATTCATTCCTATAGAGCTCTTATTAATTAATTACAAAACAACAAACATAAAGAAAATCATTGACATGGAAACATCAATAATTATGAAACAAATGTGGAAACACAGATTTCTTAAATTTCTCTAGAAATAAAAAATTAAAATAAGCCACATTTTTATCCATCAGTTATAAGCAAATGGAATGAAAGGTCTTGAAAAGGGGGCTCTTTTATAACACTGCCTTCACTTCTTCACCTCTCATTCTATTAATCTGACTTCCCATCTCCCACTTCTAGAACTCTAGTTAGTAAAACCAGTTGCCAAAACCAGTAACTGTGCTGCTAAATACAACTGACCAGCTACCTAAACATCCCAGGAGCATGGATTCAGAGGTCCAATTCCCTATCTTCTACCTCTCTTGAATTCTCTACTTTTTCTTCCTATTTTCCTGGCTATTTCTACCTTCTTCCACTGTTGGCTGCATAAAGTTGGCTCCCAATTCCTGTCACCTCATTCACAACAGAATAAAGCACTACCAAATCCTGCTTGGTCCTGCACCACCCTCATGATCAGGACTGGATCCCTGTTACCCATAGGGTTCTCAATGCTTATTTTCAGAAGCAGATATTTCTCTTGGTCTGGAAGCGCCACTGACTCCTGTTCAACATCACAGCAAACACACAAACGGGCAATGCCAAGTGGTGGCTGCGCTTAAGATATGCTGGCAGATCCTCCATATGTAAGGTGAGAAGTCTACCACTGAACCACCTCTGCCCCTTTCTTCCTTTAGCAGGTCTCTAAATGAAGATCTGTTAAAATGATGGAGTGTCTGAGGAGCCCTTTTCATTCTCCTAAACTCTTTTCCCCCAAGAAGCTCATAGAATATCACCTATAGGATTGCTACCAAATTTTATCACTAACCCTAGTTTTCTCTTCTCTCTGAGTTTTAGATTTGTACATACAATTGCCTTGACAACTAACATGAATTTCAAATTTAACATGTCCAAAACAGATTTTTTTTTTTTGCACCTCAAATTCCTTTCTTTTCTCAGTAAATTTAACCACCATACACTCAGTTGCACAAAACAGAAATTAGAAAACAAACATTTCCCTAACCCTTTCACTTATGGGCCAAAAACTATCACCTAGTTCTGGTCATTCTACCTACCAAACACTTTTAACTCTTCTGTTCTCCTCCTCCATTGTTCAAGTTCCAGAAAAGAGCACACTGGCTGATCTCCCAACTTCCACTCTTAGCCTCTTTCTCCACATAGCGGTCACATTACGCTATTTTTCCTCTACAAAATCTCCAGACGTTTTCTATTTAAAAACAATACAGTACCTATACTTCTAATTAGGAAATTCTGTCCCTGTATTTGAAATGGTACACAACTCAGTGCTAGCATGTTTGAACCAACTCAGCTGATTTTCCAGTAAGTTTTCAGAGGCTATAAATCACATGGGAGGAGTGGCTGGTAGATTTGAACCACCTGCCTTTGGTTTGGCAGTGCAACCAAACCTCCTCTGAAAGAGTATACAATAATAAACAACCTATCACAATGTCTCTAGACAGTTAAACTACACGTACTTTTTGTTGGTTAGCTTGTATTTTTTAAAACTGTCTTTTTTTAAATAAAAGTTTTTCTGCAACTATTATTTGCTACTGCTTCAAAAACAGTAAATTATATTGCTGGATACTGTAAGGTGTATTTAAGTTTTGCATGTTAAATAAGAGGAACGGAAATATGAAAACTCTAACTTAAAAGTGCAGAGATGAAAACATTAGCAAACATCAAAACGTAATGGGTATGTCAGGGCTGTGGGATTATTAATGATGCCTCATTTAAATAGAACTGGGATTTTTAACAGAGCAAAAATAAAAGAAACAATGTGGCTCTATCTTCTGTAATCTGGCTACAACCCATCAAAGCAGCCCAGCCTTTCTTCCAAGAACACACTTTCCTCAGGGTTCCACTCCAGCCCCTGGTCTCCCACGTCTGTCTCTGGCACCATCCCTGGAATTGGCTCCAACCTTTCTAAATCCTTCAGAGAAGGGGTAAGTAAACAGGGATGTCGACAGGTTGGAGGGCGATTCCAAGGTTCTTTGGGTAAATCTTCAACTTGCTGGGGCCAAACAAATCTTGTCTCCAATCCCATTAACTGGCCAGCGGGCGTACCACACTGAAAGCTCGGTCGCAGTGGCTCCAAGGACCGAGCAGAACCCTGGGAGCGCTCTGCGCCCCCAGGAAAAAGACCTCTCCCCGCACACCCCCCCAGAATGCCGCTTCCCGCTTCTCAGACTCCCCGACATGCACGCTCACCCTGAACGCAGCCGCGGGCTCCGAACCCTCTCCTCTCTGCAGCTCCCGTCCCTCGGCCACCCCTCGGCTCTGGGAGTTCGCGGGGTCCGGCCCCGGTCCGGCCAGCCGGCGTGGGGGAAGGGCGCACGTGCCCGCGCCGCCCCCGCCCAGACAATGCCCCGCGAGGAGGCGCGCGCCCGGCCGGGCCCATCCTGCTCCCGCCAACACTCACCTTTTTTCTAGGTCTCTAGCTAAAGCTCAGGCCGCCAAGTGCTGCGAGGGGGTACAGAGAAAGAGAGAAGAGTGGGCGAAGCCCGGGAGGTCCCCCCGCAACGAGGCCCCAGCGACCCCAGAACCTGCGGAAGCAGTGAGCCCGCCCGCCTCGCTCCGCCCCTTACGTCACAGCAGGGGCGGGGCCGGGCGCGCGCTTGCGGGACGGCTGCGGCGGCGCGCGCGACCTCGTGGGCGGGGCTCGCAGGGGTGTGGGCGGGGCCTGTGTCGAACCTGCCCTCTGCGCTTCCTGAAAGATGTGGGGGCGTCGGCTCCTGCAGGGGAGCCCTCACCTGTCCTTTACTGGAATCACGATGTGAATACCAGGCTCAGGTATGATATTTATAAAAATCAAAAGACGAATTGCATTGCTTAGGTCAGCTGTCAGGGACCTCTCCAGAGTACTGAAGAGCACCAGTGTCAGTCTGGAGACTAAGGTGCCTAATCCAGACCTTGGTCTTCGCAATTATGTGCTATGCATCCGAGAGCTGAACAATGACTAAAGATGGTAGAAGAAGGATCAATGTAGGAGAAGAATGTTGAACATACCGTGGACTGTCAAGAGAACAAACAGGTCTGTCCTAGAGAGGGTGAAACCAGGCTACCTCCTGGAGGCAAGAATTTTGAGGTTCCATCTCACCTACTATTGGCATGTGGCCAGACAGGACCAGTCCTTAAAAAGGGACATCATGCTTGGAAGGGTGGAGGGACCGTGCAGGAGAGGAAGACCTAGGGTGAGATGGATTGACTCAGTGACTGGAGAAATGGGATTAGGTCGGTTGGAGACAGAGACTCGCTCAGAAAGGACAGGTTTCAGAACTAGTGTACATAGGGTTGCTATGAGTCGCAACAACACAATAATAGCAATTTGTTGTTTTACTTGTTGCCGTGGAGTAGGAACTGACTCAGAGGCTGTAAATCGATCGCGTGGAGATTGCCCATCTTTCTCCCGCAGAGTAGCCGGTAGATTTGAACCTTCTTATCTTTGCGGTTTGTAGCATAACTCTGTACCCACTAGGCTACCAGAGTTCCCGTCAGTAATTTCGTTGTTCTTGTTGTGTACTATTGAGTTAGAAGCAACTCACTCTCTCTGAAAAATCGCTCCACCCTCCACCCCCGGCAGGTTTTCAGAGTGAGTAAATCAAACCAGAGGAGATGCTCATCCTTCTCCCTCGGAGCGGCTGGTGGATTGGAACTGCGCTCCTTTAGCTTGGCTGCTCAACACCTTACAGTTAGGACAGCAGAACTTCCCTATGAGTATTCGAATCTACAGCACTCAACAACAACTTTTATTTACTTAATCATTCACCTCTGGGCCAATAATCAATATCAGGATAGATGGAGAAAAGATTGAAATTGTCAACTATTTCGTTTTACTTGGATCCACAAGCTACACCCTTGGAACCATAGTCAAGAGATCTGGAGAGGTATGGCATTGGAGAGGTCTAGTCTGGAGACTAAGGTGCACCTGATACAGGCCACGTCTTTGCAATTACTTGCTATGCATTAGAGAGCTGGACAATGACTAGAGATGATAGGAGAGTTGATGCCTTTGAGCTGTGGTGTTGGAGAAGAATATTGAATATACCATGGGCTGCTAGGAAAACAAATAAGTTTGTCCTGGAAAGGGTGAAGAAGCCAGGCTGCTCCTTGGAGGCAAGGATTCTGAAGTTTCGTCTGACGTACTTTGGACATGTTGCAAGGTGGGACGAGGTGATGTCATGCTTGGAGAGGAATGTTATGCTTGGGAGGGTGGAGGGACAGTGCAGGAGAGGAAGATCTTTGATGAGATAGATTGATTCCGTCACTCGGGTAATGGGGATAGACGTGTTGGAGACAATAAGATTGGCAAAAGATAGAGCAGGGTTTAGGGATGTTGTACACAGGCAACTCAACGGCACATAACAACAACAACTGTCAAGGACCTCTCCCAAGTATTAAAGAGCAATGATGTCAGTTAAAAGATCAAGGTGATCCCGATTCTAGCCATAGTTTTTTCAATCATTTGCTGTGCAATGAATGAATAAGCTGAACAACGAATAAGGAAGACAGATGAATGCATGCCTTTGTCTTAGAGAAATTGCAAGCAGAGTGCTCCTTAGAGGCAAGAATAGCAAAGCTCTGTCTCACATATTTTGATTATGTTATTAGGAGAGGCTATTCCTTGGAGAGGGACATCATGCTTGGAAAGGTTAGCAAAAGAGAAGACAACCTCAGTAAGATGGATTGATACAGTGACTGCAGCAATGGGCTCAAAATGTCAGAGATGATGAGGATGGCACAGGATAGGAAAGAGTTCAAATCTCGTGTTCAGAGGGTCTCAGTGAGCCAGACAAAACTCAGTGACACCTAATAACAACAACAGTTTTAATTTATGTGTGCCAACTATAACACCAAATGCTTATGACGCCATCAAGTTGATTCCAACTTGTAACAACCCCAGAGAGTCAAATCTCTCTGTCCCATAGGGTTTCCAAGGCTGATCTTCAGGAAGCAGAATATCGCATCCTTTTCCTGCAGAGTACCTTTCACCTAGCCTCCGAGCCTTTACCATCATGCTACCAAAGGTCCTTACAAATAATAGGAGCTATTACTTAACCATTTGGACAGATGTGGAAAGTGAAGCTCAGAAAATTTGGGACGCATACAGCTCCCGGGTGGTTGTTGTTCTTGTTGATAGGTGCCATCACCTCAACTACAACTCCTAGTAACCCTGTAACAACAGACCTGAACCTTCCCCTATCCAGTACCACCCGTCTGATCTCTGCCATGTGTGAACCCACTGTTACAGTCATGTGTCTGTATATGGTGTTGAGGGGCTTCCTCTCTTTCTCTGACCCATCTACTTTCCCCAGAGTGATATCTTTTTCCAAGGATTGGCCTCTCCTGACAACATGCACAACATGAGACAAATTTCACTATTTGTGTCTCTAAGGAGCATCCTGGCTGCACTTACTCCAAGACAGATCTACTGAAACTCCTTTTAATCATTCTTCTTTACTATATAAACACCTGGGTTTAGGGAAGTTCACATTATCCTTTTTTAACACTTCACATATGTGTTATTGATATTTTGGATTTATGTTGCTCTTAGGAACTGTTGAGTCTGCTTATAACAACTTTACAAACAACCTAAGTGCCCATCAACAAACGAATGGATAGAGAAGCTGTGGTATATTCACACAGTGGAATACTACGCTGCATTGAAAAACAAAGAACTCATGCAATATTATTCAAAATGGGTGACCCTGGAGGATATTATGCTGAATGAAGTATCTCAGTCACAAAAGGACAGATATTGTATGGTGCCACTGTTTATAAAACAGGACTGACATCGGGGTTGGGAGGAGACTGAGAAGGGCGGGTTCAACAATGTGTACTGTATTGAAACAGATGAGGGAGAAAACTGTTTAAGAGGGAAAATTATTAGGTATTTTTGTCATGACAGGAGTCCAGAGTGAAAGCTATATAGTGGAGTGGACCTGGGGGGAAGAGATTGTAGAACAATGAAAGAATTTTTCTTTTACTTTTCCAAGAGGGAAAAGTGCAATAATGGATGAATGGAAATCCAAAGTCTCTGTAAATTTTCATTGAAATTAATAATAATTTTTTAAAAAAACCACAAAAAGCAAACAATAGATGGGAACCTGCAGTCACTGTGTCAATCAATTTTGTTGAGGGTCTTCCTTTCTTTGACTGACCTTCTACTGTTCCAAGAATGCTGTCTTCTCCCAAGGACTGGTACATCCTGACGCCATGTCCAAGGTAATGTCCCAGGTAATGAGATAAACATTATTCACCATCTTTGCCTTCACATGCCCATTCTCCAAAATAGATTTGTTTACTCTTTTGGCAGTCCATGACATAGTCAATACTCTTGCCCAACACCTCAGTGGGAAAGCATCCTTTCTTCTTCAGTCTTCCTTTTTTATTGTTCAGCTTTCACATACATAGGAAGTACTTGGAAATAGTGTTGTTTAGGCCAAATGGACCTCAGCCTTTAAAATGACGTCCTTGCTCTTTTGCTCTTTAAAAAGGTCCTTGACAGCAAACTTGCCCAATGCAGCAACAAGTTAGCAATCAGGATCAATACAAATGCTTAACACTGCCATTAAAAATCTAGATACGTTGTGGCAAGCAGCTCTGCTGCAAACCCAAAGGCACGTGGTTCAAGGCTACCAGCTACTCCACCGGAGAAGAATGGGCAATTGCCTCTGTGTGATTAACTGCCTCTGAAAACCTGCCACTGATTCAGCTATGGAGTCAGTTCCCACTCTACAGTACACAACAACAACAATCACAACTGAAAGGAGACAAATCTGTTGGATTGTTTTGGTTTAAGGCACGCCCTACACTAATGTGGCTTTCTTGGATTTCTCCACTGCTGATACCACGGTGTTAATTGTGAATCTAAGTAAAATGAAGTTATTGACATCAATCTTTTCTCCATTTAACATTACATATTTAATGTCATTTTTAAAAAATCAATTTCCTTCTATAGCCTCAATAGCAAGCCTACTACTGCATTGCATTCAGCGTATGCACAAAAGGTATTTCTTGGCCAAGAATAAAGTCCAAAGGGAGGGAAGAAGTAAAATAGGAAGATAAATGGAAATGAGAATCACAGAGAGGAAGTGGGAAGAGTGTGAATTCATTGTGAGTATTGTAATTAATGTTATAAAACAAAACATGGGAGTGAGAGTACTTTTTTAAATGAATGAATAATAGACCCAGTAGCTGACTCCAAAACCCTTCATGATGCCAGCCCAAGCAGGATAGAGAAATTCATAAGTGAACCCAGGCTACTGACTTCAACTTCTATTACGGCCACAGACGAATAATATTTGATGAGATTCTATTGCCTTTTTATCCTGTGTTTTGTCAGTTTGTGCCAGACTGTGAGGTACTGAGGGTGAAGATGTCAACAAAAGTGACTTCTTGTCCTTGTGAAATGTTGTCTATCAGTTAACCTGATATGGCCTAGCAAGCTTTCCCTTAGGGAGTGGAGGTAAGCTAATGCTTAAAGAGACAATGGGTTTGAAGAGATAAAAACAATCGTCGCAATGAATGAATGAATTAATAAATATCATAACATATTGATTAAGCAATCAGC
This sequence comes from Elephantulus edwardii, assembly GCF_000299155.1. Lineage (NCBI taxonomy): Eukaryota > Metazoa > Chordata > Mammalia > Macroscelidea > Macroscelididae > Elephantulus > Elephantulus edwardii. The sequence goes on along the minus strand of NW_006399781.1, from coordinate 7,367,436 downwards.
CTAGGTGTGTCGGTGTTGCTCCACTCTCCCAGTACCGTTGTGATGGGGCCAGAAAACAAAACCCCCGAGGTGGATCCAATCAATTCTGATCCTTCTTCAGATTTCTGAGACTGAGAGAAGTATAGGTAATGCATTTGAACTGCCAACCTTTCATTTAGCAGCTCAACAATTAGCAGCTCTGTGCCACCAACACTAAAGGTAGAGGCATGTCCTTGCTGTTGTTAGATGTCATCAAGTTGTATATGACTTGTAGTGACCCAACAAACAGATCTGAACCCTGTTCTATTCTGTGCCATCCTTAAGTGTTCCAGACACCCTTGAGCCCATCGGGCATGTTGTTGATGTCATGTGCTGTGGATTCCCTTGGAACTCATAGTGACCCTATGTACAACAGCTCTGAACCCTGCTCTATCCTGACCCAAACTCAGTATAGAACCTAGGTGTCTTGACAGCCCCACCCCCATTACCCTAGTCACTGAGTTAATCCATCTCATCCAGGGTCTTCCTCTCTTGTGCTCTCCTTCCACCCTGCCAAGCATGATGTCTCTCTCCAAGGACTGGTCAGATGATGGTTCAAAATCCTTGCTTCCAAGGAGCAGCCTGGTTTCACTTTCTCTAGGATAAACCTGTTTGTTCTCCTGGCAGTCCATTGATGTTGTTATTGTATTGTGTACCATAGAGTCCTCTGAAGATTGCACTGGAACGTAGAGAAGCCAAAGCACAAGGAAGAATCCAAGACACTAAAGAGCTGAACAGAAGATTCCAAAAGGCAGCACGGAATGACAAAGC
>NW_006399781.1:7360746-7363487 GCF_000299155.1 Elephantulus edwardii | reverse complement strand
TCAAATGGTATTTATATTTGCAACTTTTTGAGAAAGAGCCATACAGCCTTCCATAGTGGTTGCACCATTTTACACTCCCACCAACCAGTGAATAAGGGTTCTAATTTCTCCACAACCTCACCAGCATTTGATGTTTGCTGTTCTCTTAAATTTTGCTATCTTACTGGGATGAGATGATGATATCTCATAGTTGTTTTGATTTGCATCTCTCTTTGAGTTAGGGATTTTGAACATTTCTTCATGTTTGTTGGCCATTTGAATGTCTTCTTTGGTGAAGTGTCTGTTCATAGCCTGTGCTCATTTTTCAACTGGGTTATTTACTTTTATCTTGTACAGAAGCAGATTCCCACAACTTTCTACCTCAAAGTGACTATGAGTTTGAACCATTAACCTCTCAGTTACCTTAATCACTATGTCCCCAAGGCTCCTTCCTCAGCTCACTGACATCTTATTGATTCTGATTCATAGTGACCCTCCCTGGTTTTCCAGGGTTGTAAATGCTCACACAAAGTTGTTATTATTGTTATGTGCAGTTGAGTCACCTGTGACTCACAGCAATCCTAGCATATAGCTCTGAACCCTTCCCTATCCTGAGCCAGTCTCACTGGCTCTGACAAACCTACCCTCAATAGCCCAGTCACTGTGTCAACGCATCTCATCCAGGGTCTTCTTCTCCTGCACTGTTCCTCCACCCTTCCAAGAATGATGCCCCTTTCCAAGTGCAGGTCTCTGTTGGCAACATGGCCAAAGTATGTGAGATGGAGCCTCAAAGATCCTTGCCTCATTAGAAACTGCCCTTTTTTTCTCCCTCAAAGGGGCTAAACCAATCCAGGGTTAACACTACTGAAGACCCCTCACCTTTTGGTTAACAGTGGAACATGCTGTAGACTACACCACCAGCAGGGTAAAAGGTGTATGCCTTGGTGGTGCAAATAGTTAATGTGTTTAGCTACTAATTAAGAAGTTGGCAGTTCAAGACCATCCAGAAATGCCTTGAAAGAAAGTTCTAGTGACTCACTTCTGAAAACTCAACAAATAAAACTTACGGAGCACATTTTTTTGCTGACATACATGGTGTTATCAGGAGTTTGAGTCAACACAATGGCAGCTAAGGGTTTTGTTTTTTTTTTGGCATCCAATGTGTACATTTCAATAACAAATGTTAATAAGGAAAGGTGCAGGGATCCTAAGAAAGCACAGTATAGGAGGCCCAAATTTAACATGGAGCTAGAGAAGGCCTCCTTGGATCCATGACATTAAGTGTGATTTGAAGGAAGTATGAGCTATTGGGACATGACAGAGCCCGAGACAAAATGAGGAGGAAAGCCGGGGTTCCATAAGCAAGAGCTGAGGTTCAGGGGTTTGGGACTAAGTGAGGTTGTAATAAGATCATGCAGGTGATGTTTAAGACTCATTTTTACCGTAAGAGCAGCAGAAAGTCATCAAAGGGTTTTAGAAGATAATTCTCTTTTTTTTGTTACTGAGACAACAACAGATACATATTATAACATGTACCAATTCAGCCATCTCTACTTGTAGAAATCAGTGACATTGGTTACATTCCCTGATCTGTGCAATCATTCTCATCCTGCTTTCCGAGCAATTCTTGTTCCATTAACACAGACTCACTGCCCCCTAAAGTTCCTATCTTTTTAAAAATAAAATTTCTATTTTATACTTGTTTACTTACAAAGTTTGTATATGTTATTTTTCACATCAGATCTTTCCCATTTCCTTAACCCACTCCTCCCTATACTTACCGAACTGTGCAATCCTGTGGTTTTGACCCTACTTTGCCTCTGCTCCCACCTTCCCCCGTGTATCCTCATACTCATTCTACCACAATGGCCTTAGACAGTATTTATCATTATGGGACTGAGTTAGTTAACTTAGCATAATCCTCTCCAGTCCCTCCCAAGTTCAGTAGTAATGTTCAAAATCATTACTCCTACTAGAAAGTGATGCTACCAAGCAAAAGGTGGATGGCTTTAATCTGGCAGCCCTGAGACCTGTTTTAATTGTTTTTGGTCAAACATTCTTCTAGGCATATAGCCCTGGTCTGTTCACTTGCTGTATAGAGGTAACTTGTGGTGGCTGTGATGCAAAACACTGTGGCACTGATGTGTCAAATGTGAGAATGGTTACCCATGGTGGAGAGTGTTTGGTGGAGCTCCCCAATTAAAACAAGCTTGGAAGCAGGAGTGGCATCCACTTCTGAAATAGTTTGCCTCCAGAAACTCTATGAACCTGGAGAAATGATGAAAGTCATACAAGTGTTCTGTTCTTTCATTCATAGGGTTGCTATGAGTCACCTACAACTCAATGGCACTTAACAACAACCACAACAACCACCTTGCTCCTACATGCTGCATAATATTTCACAGTGTCAGTGTACCACAATTTCTCAATCCATTCAATATGGCCAACAGACACATGAAGAAATGCCCAAAATCACTGGCAATAAGAGAGATGCAAATCAAAACCACAATGAGATCTCAGCCCAGTAGCAGTGGCAAAGTTTAACAGGACAGCAAGTAATGAATGTTGGAGAGGATGTGGTGAGATAGAAACTTTTTTTTAAAATATTTTTTTAATTGGGAAAAACATATTGGGGGTACAAGGAGGTGAGGGTTGGGGGCAGAAGGGTGAGGATGAGCCAAGATGTAGTTGCAGAGCTGCACAGTTTGGTCAGTGGGGGGAGCAGGTGAAGGAAATGATGAGGGTCCAGTGGGGACCAGATG
>NW_006399781.1:7352120-7353856 GCF_000299155.1 Elephantulus edwardii | reverse complement strand
AAGACCCTCTATGAGGTGGACTGATTCAGTGACTGGGGTAATCGGGATGGGTGTGTCAGAGGCAATGAGATTGGCACAGGATAGAACACGGTTTAGGGCTGTTGTACATAGAGTCGCTATGAGTCGCAAATGACTCGACGGCACATAACAACAACAACAACTCACATACTTTGGGCATGTCAAGAGGGACCAGTCTTTGGAGAGGGAGATCATGCTTGGAAGGGTGGATGGACAGTGCAGGAGAGGAAGACCACGGGTGAGATGGATTGATACCGTCACTGGGGCATTGGGGGTAGGTGTGTGGGAGTCAGTGAGACTGGCTCAGGACAGGGGAGGGTTCAGAGCCATTGTACATAGGGTTTCTGTGAATCGCAGGCAACTTGATGGCACATAATAACAAGAACAACAACATCAGATTTAAGTGTAGCATTGTCTAACCTTCCAGTTTCAAGCTGCTTCTCTCCACATTCCTCAAGTGAATTCCAAAGTCACCTCTTATTTTCATGGAAAGTCTTGGTTTTTGCTCTCTCTTCCTCCTATCTAAAATGCTGGTCCCCTTCTCTTGCTGTCAAGCTCCCTATCAAGTCTTCAAGGAAAACACAGCTCCTGCCTTCCTTACTCCTGATGAATTTACTGCTTCCTCCTCTGCACTGCTTTGGCACTTCATTCAGAGAGTTCTTCCTGGTTGGCATAATTGACAAAGTGCTTGACGACTATCTGAGCAGTTTGAACCCACCCACTCCGTGCACCCAGGGATACAGGTCTGACAATTTGCTTCCCAAAGGCCACAGCCTTGGAAGTCCTAGGGAGCAAGTTGACCCTGCTTGCATGGGGATGCCATAAGCTGTTAATGACCTACTGGCAACTAACAACAACCAGGGTGGTGGACCACTTTGGTGAGGTCGACCTGCTTTCTCATCAGCAATCCCTGGTTCCACAGCAACTCTGGGTAAACTGGGTTTCTAGGAGACAGCAAATCTTCTGAGTAAAACAGTTCAACTCACACTTTCTTTTTCTACTGACAGCATGCTGTAAGATATGCCTTTACCCCATCTTTCCAGGGATCCTTTCCCACCTCTCCCCTCTTTTTTTCCCTTTTCACTTTAACTCTTCTGCATGGCTCACCTCACACTTGCTATGCCTCTTACTGCCTTAATAAACCACTTTCACTTGTTTTGCTAAAATAAATAAACAGTTCAAATGAGGTACATATATGTAATTCCTATTCCATAGAATGAATTCATTTAATGTCATAAAATAAAGATTTAATATTTTAATAAAAGTTTTAATAAAAAGTTGCATAATCATCAACTTTTAGAACACTTTCAACACATCCCCCCAAAATCTCTGAATCCTTTAACTTTTATTCCACATTTCCCCCCAAATCACTGGTCCTAGACCACCATTAATCTACTTTTCGTCCCTACAGATTAGATTTGCCTGTTCTGGGCATTTTATAGAAATGTTGTTGGCAGCTGTAAAGTGGGCTCTGGCTCCTAATAATCATACCGGCAACAGAACAAAGCAGTTCAACCTTAACAGACTACACTGTGTTACTATCTGCCTCGCTTCTGCTGGCCTGTCACTTTTCCAGCATTATACCCTTCTTCAGGAATTGCTTCCACCCTTCCTTATAACATGCCCAAATGTGTGCAATCATGTCTTGCTATCCTTGCTGTAAGGAGCACTCTGGCTGCACTTGTTCTGAGACAGATCCATTCGTTCTTTTTTTTTTT
>NW_006399781.1:7349373-7350630 GCF_000299155.1 Elephantulus edwardii | reverse complement strand
GTAGCTCCATTCGTTCTTTTGATCATTCATGGTAGATTCATATTCTGTGCAACACATCACAATACTCAGGCATCAATTCTTTTGTCTTCCTTATTCATTATCCAACTTTTACATGCATACAAAGCAACTGAAAATACCATTATCTGTTGTCCTTGACAACAGATTTCCCCAGTGGAATACATCTTTTGATTGCTTGTCTCTTGCATTTGTGGGTGTTGATTATGGATTTTCAAACCCTGAAAACCCGTACAACACGGGTTGTTGATGAGTCTTCCTGCAATCCAATGTAATATTCTTCAGCATCTCAGATTATTTGCTCAGCATATGGAACTCTGGTGGGCCCAGAGGGTAGAGAGTTGTGCTCCCCTTCCAAAGGTTGAATTCCCCAGCTGCTGTGAGGGAAAAATATGGGCAATCTCCTCCCATGTAATACACAGTCTCTGAAAACCTGCTGGACGGTCAACTATGAGTCAGCTTTGACTCAATGGCACACAACAAAATACAGAGCAAATAATTATGGTTAAAGGATACAAACCTGAAGCACACCTTTCCTGATTTATCCATACAGTATCTCCTTGTTCTGTTCGAAGGACTACTTCTTGGTCTGTGTACAGGTTCCATATGGGCACAAATAAGTGTTCTGGGATTCCCATTCTTCTCAATGTTTCCCATGATTTATTGTGCTCCACACAGTTGAATGCCTATGCAATAAAATGAAAGTCTGTGATGTCAAAACCTTATTATTAAAAATGTCTTTCCTAGCTAATGATTATTTGTTTCTTTTCTGCTGAAGTATTTGTTGTATTAAGGAGAGAAGATTAAGGCAGCATAAAACCTCCACTCTGTTGTTGAGTTGGAACCGACTTATAGCTGACCCTCAGCAGGTTTTCAGAGGCCGTTAAATCTCATGGGAGGAGATTGTCCATCCTTCTCCCATGGAGCAGCTGGTGGACTCGAATCAGGTGCCTTCAGGATTGCCACAAAGCCTCTTGCCACTAGGCCACCATAGGCTTATATAAGCTCTTGGGACCTCAATGCTGACTTTCTTGTTGGGATATCTGCTCTCCAGGTAAATGGCAACTGATAGTCTGCAATGCTTAGCAGTCCCAGCAAAATCAGACTGCATAATGATGTCAAATGTATCATCCAGGAAGAGTGCAAATGGTCATTACAAAGACAGAAGGGGAAAAAAAGAACAAAATGGATGTCAGAAGAAACTCTGAAGATTGCACAGGAGCGCAGAGAAGCCAAAGCACA
>NW_006399781.1:7348435-7348903 GCF_000299155.1 Elephantulus edwardii | reverse complement strand
GTATCAAAAGGAATTGGCAGACACAGAAGAATTTAATGAAATAACATATAAGCAAGAGCCTATGGTGATGAAGGAAGACGTTCAAGCTGCTTTGAAGAAAATAGCGAAAAACAAGGTCCCGGGAATAGATGGCATACCAATTAATGTATTTCAGCTAACAAGTGCTGCCATGAACGTGCTCACCAAGCTATACCAAGAAATCTGGAGAACAACCCCTTGGCCAACTGACTGGAAGAGATCTATATTTGTTCCCATCCCAAAGAAGGGTTACCCAACAGAGTGTGGAAACTATAGAGCAATCTCATTGATTTGACATGCAAGCAAGATTCTACTGAAGATTATCCAAAAACGCCTGGAACAGCACATCAGCAGAGAACTGCCAGAAGTCCAGGCTGGGTTTAGAATGGGTTGTAGTACTAGGAATATTGTAGCTGATGTTAGATGGATCTTAGTTGAAAGCAGAGAATT
>NW_006399781.1:7320999-7347560 GCF_000299155.1 Elephantulus edwardii | reverse complement strand
GGGAGGGTGGAGGGACGGCGCAGGAGGGGAAGAGCCTCTATGAGGTGGATTGATTCAGTGACTGGGGTAATCGGGATGGGTGTGTCAGAGGCAGTACGATTGGCACAGGATAGAGCAGGGTTTAGGGCTGCAGATAACAGAACCCTGCTTGCTGAAACTGAGGAGGACCTGAGGCATTTGCTGCAGAAGGTCAAGAACTGCAGCCTTCAATATGCACTGAAGCTCAACGTCAAGAGAAAAAAGATTCTCACGACTGGGCCAAATGGAAGCAGCATGATAGATGGAGGAAAGATTGGAATTGTAAATATCGTCAGCCTGCTTGGCTCCACAATCAACACTCTTGGTATGGGCAGCCAGGAAATCCAAAGACAAATTGCATTGGGAAATTTGCTGATAGGGATCTTTCCAGAGTACTGGGGAACAATGATGTCATTTTAGAGATTAAGGTGCGCCTGATCCAGGCCATGGTCTTCACAGTTACTTGCTGTGTATCAGAGAGCTGGACAATTACTAAGAATGACAGAAGAAACAATTCCCTTGAGTGGTAGTGCTGGAGAAGAGTATTGAATATATTATGGATTACTAACAGAACAAACAGATTTGTCCTGGATCAGGTGAAACCAGACTGCTCCTTGGAAGCAAGGCTTTTTGAAGCTCCATCTGTCACTTTGGGCATGTTGCCAGGAGAGACCAGTCCTTGGAGAGGAACATCATTCTTGGGAGGGTGGACGAACAGCACAAGAGGGGAAGACACTGGATGAAATGGATTGACTCAAGTGACTTTGGTAATGGGGGTAGGTGTGTCAGAGATAATGAAATTGGCACAGGATAGAGTGGGTTTCAGAGCTGTTGTACACAGGGTCACTATGAATTGGAGTTAACTCAATGGCACATAACATTCCTTATTAAGAATCTCTGCCACAGTATTGTGCTTTTATATTCCATTTTATTTAATCCTCAAAAGTCTAGGGAAAACCAGGAGTAGAGGAAAAATCAGGATTTAAAAATATTATTTTGGGGAGCTGTGGTGGCCTAGTGGCAAGAAGCTGCAACTACAATCCCAGAGGTGCACGGTTCGAATCCACCAGATGCTCTGCCGGGGATGGAGGGGCAATATCCTCCTGTACCATTCAGATCTGATTTGACAGTACACGCACACAAAAATAATTAAAAAAAATATTATTTTGGGGGAGCTCTGGTGGCCTAGTGGTAAGAAGCTGCACTGCAATCCTGAAGGTGGTTCAAATCCACCAGCTGCTGTGCTGGAGAAGAAGGGACAGTCTCCTCCTGTGCCTGTTGCATACGATTCGGTGTACACAACAACAACAACAACAATAATAATAATAATAATAATAATAATAATTTTTCTCCCCAAGTACACACAGGTCATTGTTGTGTACCACTGAAGAATCAGAACTGACCTGTAGTTCACCCTCCAGTGGATTTTCAGAGGCAGTTAATCATGCTCAAGGAGATTGCTCATCTTTCTCCCATGGAGCAGCTGGTGGATTCAAACTGTGCACCTCTGGGATTTCGCAGCTTCTCACTTAGGCCACAACAGCTCCCTGTAGTTAATGCTAATACAAACATTTGAACACAGGTTTGACTTCAAAGGTTGTTTTTATATTATGTGGCCATCAAACTTAGTTTACGAGTAACAACTAAGATTTTTAAAAATTATGTTTGGCTAACCTTGTGGCAGCTTAGAAAGAGTGGAGTATAAACAGGGACAATCTGAGACATAGCAGGCCAAGCATTTACAAAGTTTCTTCCCTCTTTGACCTCTTGGTGGAAATGAGGGCAGTTGAAATTGTAGTCAAAGGAGGCATTTTGCTTCCAGAAAAGAAAAAAAAAATCATGGAGAAGTACTGCAAGCAACAGCAGCGGCTTTTAGATCTGGATTTAAAGGAAAGGGTGGAGAGATTCAATGAATGTTAAAGTTGAAGTTTTTCCTCCCAGAATAAGGAGGCACCAAAGTAGTTCTACACAAGGATTACTTATCATTTAGGGATAATGAAATCCTTGGGAAGTATGTAGACTGAAACAAATCACTGTTCAAATGACATTATGTAAAGCTGCCTAGTCCACTGCAGTTCTGAAATTCTTCATCATGTAAATAAGCTTCACATCTCTCTCTTGTAATAAACTAACGACACTCATACTTAGAGCCACCAACTGCAGAGTTTAGTTTCATGTTACAGAGCCAAATATTGTCAAAAAAACATATAACTCAGCAGTTGGAAAAGAAACCTTAGTCAGTCCTTGGCTCCACATTGCTAACTACACGGCTAGGATAACTCCAGAGGAATTTTTTTTCTCAATAGTCATGTGTGTAATTGTGTCACCTGACAAGCAAGTTTTAAAATGAGATTAGACAACACTTTCAATAGGTCAACTGTCATGTGAGCGGAACTGGGAGCAAGGGAGCCAGAGAAGGATGGCCATTAGTGAAGGAAAGAGGCAGAGTAGGTTGGTGGCGCATGTTAGATTGCCGTGGAGTCTAATGAAGGCTGGGCAGAGCTTCGAGGGAGCTCTCCAGCCAGCCCACCAACAGAGTGCTACATCTTCTAGGAATCTCATCTTTGCAACTACCTGTTTTCAGCCAAGATCCATCTGACATCAGTAATGTTATGCCTTGTTGCACAGCCTTTGAACTTTAGTCATGCAAAACCTAGACATGGACCAAAGTGCAGTTGTCTGAACAGAGTAAGTTAACAGTGCATGGTTTAAAATCACAAAAGGTGTAACCATCTCTGACTGAGTACTGTGCCTGCGCCCATCCCTTGGATGGGGAAAGACACCATCTCTAGCCAAACAGAATAGACGAGGCTCCTCTGAGACCAGCAGAGACTTTGCTCCGGCCTGAGTGCCCCATCCCTTGACCAGAAGAGATGTTATTCATTACCGGGCTCACGTCATGGGGCCTCAGCCACCACTTAGATGACCAGACACTCTAACCTGACTGGGCATCCCACCTCCAGTCTTGTGCTGGCTTGGCAGATATACTGTCACAGGCCAGAGAGCTTGTTTTTTTATTTCCCATAGCTTTTTGGATATTTTTCTGCTTATTTTCTAGTTTGCTCTGATGGGTACGGTACTTGCCTGCCACTTTGCTGTACTCTGATGGTTTGTGGGTTTCTGCAAACTGTGTCATTAGTGTTCCAAACACCAGCAGGGTCACCCATGCTGGACAGAGCCAGACTAATCAGCAGGACTGGTCATCACTTCACAAATTAACAGTGTTTAGGAAGCCTTCTGAACAGGAGAACATTGTTGGATAGAGTACCAGGAGATGATCCTCTCGGTTTGGAAGGCTCTCAAAAAATGAGGAATACGACCACCAAGTGCACACATTCATTAATAAATGTAACATGGAATGTATGAAGTGTGAATCCAGGAAAACATGAAGTTGTCAAACATGGAATGGAATGCAGAAAGACTGACATTAGTAAACAGAGATTGACTGGCATTGGTCATTTTGAATCAGATGATCATATGATCAACTTACTATGCTAGACTGAAGAGAAATGCTGTATATTCATGGTCAGAAGAAACACTTCAAGATCCATCCTGAAGTACAATGCTGTGGGTGACAGGGCACAACCCAGCATACAGAGAATAACTGTTAATACAACCATTATTCAAATATGTGTACCAACCACTAAAGCCCAAAATTAAAAATTGAGGATTTCCACCTGCCTTTACAGTCTAAAATGGATTGAACAAGCAACCCAGTAACTAGTGATTAGAATGCAAGAATTGGGAGGAGGAAAGAGGACTGGTAGTTGCAAAACATGATGCTGGTGACAGAAATGATGCTGGAGATTGAGTGACAGAACTCAGTACAATTACTTATTAGTTCCTCAGACTACAACAGAATCAGACTGAAGCTATCTGTAGAAAGAGTCAATGGAGAACCTCAGTATCAAGCCAGGGGCTGACCATCAGTGACTGATGTGCAAGTTAAATGAAAAGTGAAGACTTACTGTCCTCAAAAAATCCTGAAGGGAGCTCTGGGGGCCTACTGGCAAGAAGCTGCACTGCAATCCCAGAGGTACGCAGTTCAAATCCACCAGATGCTGTGCTGGAGAAGGAGGGACAATCTCCTTCTGTACCAGTCAGATCCGATTTGACGGTACACACACAGAAAAACCAGTAAGAAAAAAAAAATTTAAAAAAAATCCAAAAAACAAAAAAAGATCCTGAAATTCCAAGTCCATGGAAAACATTATTCTGATTTCCTCAGTCTCCACTACACTAAGAGAAGTACAAGCAAGCACTGCCCATGTTTGTCTTTCTGTTAAGAGTGTTGGTGATTTAAAAGACGGTATTTAAAACAGATAAGGCTCTTTTAGACTTTGGATTTCCATTCATTCACTGTTGCAATTTTCTCCCCTCCCAACCCTCCCCCCTAGTGCACAACCTTCTTGGAAAAGTAAAATTCTTTCATTGTTTTACAATCCCTCCCCCAGGTCCACTCCACTATGCAGCCTTTGCTCTGGACTCCTGCCATGACAAAAATACCTAATCACATATCCCTTTTAAACAGTTTTCTCCCTCATCTGTTTCAATGCAATATACATTATTGGACCCATCTTTCTCAGTCTCCCTCCAACCCCAATGTCAGTCCTGATTTATAACAGTGGCACTATGCAGTATTTGTCCTTTTGTGACTGAGATACTTCACTCAGCATAATGTCCTCCAGAGTCACCCATTTTGAATAATATTGCATGAGTTGTTTTTCAATGCAGCGTAGTATTCCACTGTGTGAATATACCACAGCTTCTCTATCCATTCGTTTGCTGATGGGCACTTAGGTTGTTTCCAACTCCTTGCTGTTGTGAACAAAGCCACGATAAAAGGCCTCTTATTCTTTATTGACTGTTCCCTAGATGTGAACTAACAAATATGTTTATTCCTTCAACCCCTTCTATGTTTTAGCACATCCCCCCCCCCTTTTTTTGTGTTTAAACTACATGGAGAAGGAATTCATATTTATGCACTTTTTTCTTTCAAGACTGTGTTTACCCCTCCATAAATACACCTTTAACTCATTTCCTTACAAGGTGGGAAAGTATTATGGCTGCTTTTTCTTTAAAGACGAGACCAAGGCTCAGAGAGGTTAAAGGGCTCTACATGAGAACACTGGTTGAAGCAAGTCTGATGAAGCCCACTTTATGGCTGCAGCTACAGAAGAATTAGCTACACTCTATGAGGAGGAATCTGGCATCAGTATTGGAGGGAGACTCATCAACAACCCACGTTATGCAGATGACACAACCTTGCTAGCTGAAACTGAGAAGGAACTGAAGCATTTGCTGCAGAAGGTCAAGGACTGCAGCCTTCAATATGGATTGAAGCTCAACATAAAGAAAACAGATTCCCACCACTGGGCCAATCGACAGCATCATGACAGAGAAGAGAATGAGATTGTTAACAGCTTCACTTTGTTTGGCTCTACAATCAATACTCTTGGTAACAGCATCCAGGAAATCTAAAAATGAATTGCATTTGGAAAATCTACTGCTAGGAACCTCTCCAGAGTACTGAAGAGCAATGATGTCAATCTACAGACTAAGGTGCACCTGATCCATCCCATAGTCTTCACAATTACTTGCTATGCATCAGAGAGCTGGACAATGAGTAAGGATGATAGAAGAAGAATCGATGCCTTTGAGCTATAGTGCTGGAGAGTATTGAATATACCATGGACTGCTAGGAGAATATACAGGTTTGTCCTGGAGAGGGTGAAACCCTGCTGCTTCTTGAAGGCAAGGACTTTGAAGCGCTATTTTGGGGATGTTGCCAGGAGGGAACGGCCCTTGGTGAGGGACAGTATTCTTTGAAGAGTGGAGGAACAGCTCAAGAGAGGAAGACCCAGGATGTGATGGATTTGACTCTGTGCCTGAGGTAATGGGGGTAGATGTGTCAAGAGATGATCAAATTGGCTCAAGATCAGAGCAGGGTTCAGGGCTGTTTACCTAGGGTCACAATGAGTTGGGAGCTGATTAGACAGCAACTAACATACCTTTATGATATTATGTGTGGGTTGTTTCATTTTTTTTAAGCTTTCAAGCCTATTTTATTTAGATGGCATAACCCTAAAACTAAGCATAAAAAGCATTTAGTGTGCTCCCACACTTTTATATTTCATCAAAATTATTGTGTATGTTTGAAGACCAGATCTTAAAAAACCCCTGGATTTATAGAGGACAAATGTTAATATATGGATGACTTTATGGTAATTAAAAATTTTTCTTTTGTAATACATAATGCCTTTATGTGTTCCAAACTGAGAAATGGATTGTGTTTTTATACGTAAGACACATGTTTTTAGAGTTTTGTTACTTTAGTGAAGATTTACAAATTGCTTTTCCTTAATAGACTTTGTTTTATAACATTACTACAATGTCTATTCACCCCTTAGGGAGACCTGGTGGCCTAGTGGCAAGAAGCTGTGCTTCTCACCCCAGTAAGAATAGTGAAAGTTAACAGCAAACAACAAATGCTGGCGAGGAGGTTGCAGAGAAACTGGAACCCTTATTCACTGTTGGTGGGAGTGTAAAATGTGCAACCCCTATGGAAGGCTGTATGGCACTTTTTCAAAAAGTTGCAAATAGAGATACCATTTGACCCAGCAATTCCACTACTGGGAATTTACCCTAAAGAAACCTTAACTGCCACCCAACCAGATATATGCACACCCATATTTACTGCAGCTTTGTTCACAATAGCAAAGAGTTGGAAACAGTCCAATCGCTCATCAACAAATGAATGGATAGAGAGCTGTGGTATAGGCACACAATGGAATACTACACTGCATTGAAAAACAAGGAACTCATAAAATATACAAATTGGGTGACCCTGGAGGACATTATGCTGAGTGAAATATCTGAGTCACAAAAGCACAAATATTACATAGTGCTGCTGTTGTAAAGCGGGTCTGACATTGGAATTGGGGGGAAAACTAAGAGGGGATTAATAATGTATACTTCATTGAAACAGATGAGGGAGAGAACTGTTTAGGAGGAATATATGATTAGGTATTATTGTCATGACAACAGTCCAGAATGAAAGCTGCATAGTGGAGTGGTCTGGGGTGTGGGGGGTATTATATAACAATGAAAGAATTTTTTTTTTTTTACTTTTCAAAGAGAAAAGTGAACTGGGGGGAGGGGTGGACAGGGAGGAAAGTGTGCAAAAATGAATGAATGGAAATCCAAAGTCTCTGTAAACTTTCATTTAAAAAAAAAGCAGCTGTGCTGCAATTCCAAAGGCACACCATCTGCTCTGAGGGACAGGATGGGCAGTCCTCCTGGGTGATTAACTGCCTCTGAAAACCCACTGGAGGGGCAGCTATGGGTTGGTTCTGACTCTACGATATGTGTACAACAATCACCCCTTTTTTGTATTGTTTCCTTTCTATATGTTTTTATAATTATGCATCTATCTATGCATAGGTGGTGGGACTTCCCTTTTACTTGTTTCTCAGCCAGCACGTCCTTATACACACTAATGTACCAGTTATTCATTTTAGCCCCTAGTTATTTCTCTCTCTCACACACACACACACTCCTATTACTATGCCCTGCCCTCTCCCTGTCCTGGCCCTCTCCCCAGCTGTCACACCATCACTTAGTAATATTTAAAAGAAAACAACATGATTTTGCTAAACAAAATTCAATCAGAGTCAGGTAAAATAATGAAGAGGCATTTTATTAGGTACAACAACTTTAAAAAATTAAGGAAAATGATGAAGAACTATAACAAAACATGTATTACTGTGCTACTAATGAATTGAGAACAATGAAATACAAAGTCCTCCCCTCCCCCACTGTGGAACTGCTGAAGCCTTTAATTGAAAGCAAATGACACGTGGTCATCACAAGTCTGTACTTGTTGTAAAGCAGATTATACTTCTGTTCAATTGGGTTGTTTTAGAGGGCTCCAGAAACGCAGCAAAATGTGAATGTTCTGCAACAAAAGAACCCCATAGGGAGAGTTTCCAGAGAAAGAGGAAGAGCTTTTAAAAGGAGTGAAATGAAAAATCCCTCCCTACCTGAAAAAAATACACAAGCATGTAACAAAAATGAGTAGATGTAATTTTTTAATATTTTCTATAGATACTGAAAAAGATTTTTATAAAGATTTAGTCAATGTATGATAGATGTTTATCTGAGTATCTTAAAAAGCACCTTGGTATCAAAAAAATAAGAATAAAAAATAAAACTCCAAATAGTCAACAACCTCTCAACATTCTCCTTCTGCCATGTAGCTGGTGCTCCTGAAAAAATTTAGTAAGAGGAAGTTTCTGTATAGGAAACAAACAGGAAATTGACGTAATGTCAGCTTTATTTAGATTTTAAAAATTACAGAATCACCAGAGAAATTAAGGCACATAAATAAATTTAGGGACAGTTATTTTGAAAATATTAAAAGAGAGATTCTTTTCTTTGGAACAATTCCTAAGATGTGTCTTGCTACTGGTTTTTAAAAAATTATGATGATCTTTAGCACGAAGTAAATTTAATATCTAAGGCAATCACAGAGATGCAAAATATTTCTATAAAATATTAAAATGTATCTGAAGTATGTTGAAAAATGGGAATTACTCTCCTAAGTATCTCTGGAATTGTGAATTCACACAGCTGGCTCTAGTGGTTTCTGGTGCCTAGTGTTAGACCTGACAACAAGGATAGCTAGCGAGTCAGACCTTCCGCCTTAAGAGTCAACCAAAGGCCGCATTCTGGCTGCTTGGTAAGTGAGTTTATTTATTTAACAAAAATTAGTAATATGGTGAGGTGATGCAAACCTGGCTTTCAATTAATGAATGACAAATTCTAATAAGGCCAAAATTATTTTGAGGTTAGCTGGTGCCTTGAGTTTTACTAAAATAAAGGCAGTCCATAGGAAGCCTTTAAGAGCCATTATCTTATCATTTGGCAACACATAAATAGCCATTTTTTTAAAAAAATGGGTATTTTCTTTGAAAATACAGTTGAGAGTAGATGATGTCTTTTCTACATATAAATCTCAAGACACAAAAGACACAAACAATTCAAACTCTCTTTTTTCATGTATGGATTCAAACAGCAATTACTTTTTCAATCACTTGCCATATCCAGACAGCAACAAAAACAAACACCTGGTTTTCATGTTGACAAAAGTACGATAACCTTTGTCTTTGTCTTTCCTGAGTTACAAAAAGGATATTTGACAGCAGAGATACATCAGCAATTCATATTCATGAAGAGAAAATGTTATCAGTTCACAAAACATTTTCTTCTTTCTCAGTATAAAAGAATGTTAAAAAATTTCATGTGTGAAGCCCCATTACCAAATCGAATTTACTCTAGAATAAAGTGAAGACTGTTTTGATATGGCACTTTAACCACCACATACTGGAAAGATGGACAGTTCCCTCCCTGAGTAATTGAGTCATCTGAACACCTGGTTTAAGTGTAGTAGATACCTCTATATTTCAGTAATTCAGAAAGGGAAAGGTTAGCTGCAGATCCAATAGGCTACCATTTCACACGTGTGGAATCAAGGCAGTGGGAGGATCAGAGGAGGAGGAGGAAAGGTTTCTGTGGTGAAACTCTGACCACTTCACAGCTCTCTCACATACTGGAAAACAAGGAAAAAGATTGGAGTCCTGAAAAACAAACTCTTATTTCTCTATGATCCACAAAAACATACTCTTGAATCCTTTTCCGACTGAGGTATCACAGCTGGGTTCAGCAAACTTAATTCTACCACTAATTTGTTTTCTCCCTTGTAAAATGGGTATGTTACACAGGTTCTTACTGTATTTTCAAATGTAAAAAAGTATTTTAGGAATGCCCAAATATTTCTGGAACTGAATTTAATCTGGACAGCTGTTTTTTCTTTTGTGTGCTTTTCCTGATCATCAAAAGCTACAATTTGTGTGTACATGACAATATCATCTACACACACACACACATACATACACATACATGTATATAAATATATACTAACCTATGGGCTCATCTAAGCATCACCTGTTAAAAGAAAACCTGTTAACTATATCATGACTGTATGACTATATTCTGACATCAATTTGATTGCTAAATCTCTTTTGAGATACTAATTATATATACCCTACACTTACTTTTTATATTATCAATTGTAATTAATACTATTATTTTATCAAGAGTTAAAAATTACACACAGAAGAAAAACATTATGAAAGTCAGTTTGTAAACAAATTGTTTTTTTAGGATTTCATTTCAAATTTACTACAATGAACTTATGAATATTAAAAGTGAATCTGTAACAAACTACAAGTAATACTTTTACAACAGATGAAAGTATTTTTTTTTGTATTGGATGGGTGTACTCTTAAAAATATACATGGAAATAATGACTACCATTTGAAAAGTCCTCAGGATTTACAAAAACACTTTCTTATACATTATCTCATTTACCACAGTGAATTTCAAAGCTATATTTCAAGGTCCATATTCTACAAAGGGTCTGATACAGGAGCAATGTTCACTCTGAAATGAAAGCACAGTATCCCAACTGAGTCCACTTGCTTTAAAAGCAGAATGATTAAAAATGTTTTCTGAATTCCTCTGATAATAATTACAAAAAGGTATATATATGTATATATAATATTCAGATTATGATTTATAAAAACAAAATTCCCTAAAAAATTATAAAACTTTTATTTCCCCCAGGATTAAGAGTTCAGATAAGCAAAACGTTGATGCTATCTAGTCTTTTGAAAATGTCTGTTCTCTTCTGAGAAAAAAAAAGATTGCCAATATTAGGCTGTGACCCTCTAGCAGGTTTTCAGAGGCAGCTAATCACACGGGAGGAGAATGCCCATCCTTCTCCCATGGAGGAGCTGGTGGATTTGAACTGTACGACTTCGGGATTGCAGTGCAGCTTCTTGCCACAAGAGCTCCCTGTTGTTGATTGCCGTCAAGTTGAGGTCGACTCATAGTGACTCTATGAACAAAAGACCTAATGCCTTTCCACAGCTATCATTCAGAGTCCCTGTTGACTGCGATATGTGGTGACATTACAGTCACATATTTGCATCATCTCTTCTTTGGCAAAGAGTATAATCTGTAATGCCAAATGACAACAGTTAGTGTCTGCTGCTGTTGTGCACTGCTAAGCCAGGACTGATTCATAGCTGACCCTCTGGAATTTAGCCAGCTACTCTGAACATCCCTAAAATGTTATCACTTCTACCTGGTCATTCAGGAACCACAGAAATTACTTGTTAGTTTCTTCAAATATCCCTTTGGTTTTGACAAAAAATTTACACTGTTCTCAGAAAAATGGCTAAGTTTTCTAAGCCAGAGCTAAAAAAATTTAGAAAATATTTGATGTTTACAACCTTGGAAATGTTGATCATAACTGTACAGTAGGTATACTAAATGAAAGACTTATTTAGAAGACAGAAATTACTGTGATGGCTTTTTCCAGGTACCTAACTTAAGGAGAATAATGATCCCAACTAAAATAGATGGTCACTGCTTTTTGTTACCGAAGGCATCTGATCAGAACAAAGTAGGGTAACCATGGGAAGAAGTCTTTATCTAAAGTACTAGACTACTGAGTAAAAATCTTCCTGGGCTAGCCAGAAAACTTGTTTCTGTTTTCCACAATACAAAATAGATTTCAATTCCTTTCCAACTTTTAGATGCTTCCTTAGGGATTTAAAGATGATGCTTAAACACTGAGCAACAAGATTTTCCTCATTCAATACTTCAAATTCTTCTTTCTTAGGAATATTCCCCTGTGGGGACATTTGCGTTATTTTCTTAACTTCTTACCTCAAATGCTTCATGTAAGGCAATTCTTCTTAAAGTGAAATCAATAATTCAGTATTTTATGACAAACAGTTGTCATCAAATTTTGATTACAGGAAAAAAATCCTTCAAAAATTAATGAGTGTGGATTTTTAGTACAAAGATTTTTGGCCCTTTGTTGTGTGCCATCAAATCAGATCCAGCTGGCACAAGAGACGATTGCTCCTCCTTCTTCAGCAGAGCATCTGGTGGATTCAAACCATGTGCCTTCAGGTTGCAGCGCAGCTAAGAAGCTAGGCCATCAGAGCTCCCTTTAGTGACAAAGATTTTTAAAAATTCTTTTCCCCCTTAGAATATTCTAAGCATTAGAAAATTTAGCCTACATGAAGCCTCAGTTAACAGTTTTCTCTACATGTACAACAAAACAAGAAAAACAGTCTTGCAGATAAACATACATAAATGAAAAAGAGCATTCACAAACTTCTGAAAGGTATGTAAGACAGCTATTATTTCCCATTTCACACAGACTTTTTACAAATACTTACAGAGGTTCACTCTCAAAAGCCAAGCAACAACCATCCTTACCTTAGAACAATTTTTTTTTTTCAATTATAGGGAAAGGCTTCCTTTACAGTTTGAAAGATTTATGTTTTGAGAAGAAAGGCACCACAATTATTATTTTACTACTTTTTGTATATGGCACAAAGGAAATACGTCAAGTTCCCATTCTGGAGTTTGACCTTCTCATTTGGGCTTGGTGTGGCTTCCTGGGTGAGGTATCCTGGGCTTCAGAGTTTAAAGCACTTCTCGTTGTATCTGTGAATAGTCACACAGCCATGATAGGACACTGGCCTGGGCATGGCAGCTACGCCTGTGATGATACTTGTTGCAGGATCATAGCAGAGAATAGTGTCTGTGGCTTCTCCATTCTCCCGTCTTCCACCCAGGATATATATTTTACCATTACACACAGACATACCACAGTTTTCCTGTTTAACCAAATACATAAAGGAAAAAAATGAATTGTTGAAGAGAAGGTATTTGGTAGTAAACAAAAGTAAAAAACCAAAAGCTAAACAAAATCCATGTTTTATAGAACCAAGACATCTCAAAACAGTTTGGCTTGTTTTTCCTAATACAGACTGATCCTTTATTATAGAGTTAGGCAATTATATGACCAAGGAGGAGGAACATTATTTACAGTGGGTTTAACCACAAGTAGAATGAATTAAATTAACAAAACACTATTATTATGGACCTTGGCTAAGAAATAAAAATAGCCCAAACACTATTTTATAGTTAACTTTACACACAATGGAAATCATTACTAACCTTCACTATTCTCAGTCAATAATACAATTACCATATAAAACAAAGGACTCTCTGGTGGCTTAATGATAAGGAATTTATGTAAAGGCATGCAGTTTGAATCCACCAGCTGTTCCAGGGGAGAAAGATGGGCAATCTCCTCCAGTATCAATTTACTGCCTCTGGAAACCCACCGGAGTGTCAGCTAAGGGCTGGTCTGACTCGATGGGAAGCAACAGCAAATAAAACAAATATATTCTTGCAAGGATGAGAGTTAGCCTTAAAACAAAGAAACAGCACTAAAATTGTCTGCTGACCACACAGATCTGTTATACCGTAGGCCAAATAGTCCTTTTTTAAAACAAAACAAAACCACATTTCACTAAAATGCAACAATGGGTTTAAGCATAACTTGAGCCTGTGAAGATGGCTCAGGATTGGGCAGGGGCTGTTCTGCTGTATACAGAGTTGCTGGAATTTGGAGTGAATTAAATGGCACCTAACAAACCACCATCACAAAGTTACTGAATATTATACTGATATCCTATAACCACAATGACACTGGCTTTGTAAGTATTTTTACTTGACTAGATTTTGCTGCATAGAAAATCTCCTATAGAAGACAATAAATCTTTGCATTGTTTAATAATATTATACACAATTATATTAATAGCAATTTCATAATCTGAAAGTATTAGTGACTGTTTTTGAGTCGAGTATGATTCAGTGACCCTATGAAAAACAGATGTGAAACCTGGCCTATCCTGGGTCCCTATTTATAAATAATGAATAACAAACTTTTATATCACACACGAATTCCACTAATTATGGCCCGAATGATATTTTTCATCTAATGTACAAGGAGGCAGAATGCCACAGTAGCCTCCAGGCCTGATCACTCCTTTAATAACCTGATAATGGCTAAGGTGAGGAGACCAGACAATGAATCCTGATAAGGTCTGGGAGTATTCACAAAAGCCCAGATTCAAGTTAATAAACAGCCTCAAAATCTGAGCAAAATACCATCTTCTATAGTCCTCCCTAAATCCCCTATAAAGAGAAACTGTCCTTGATTGCCCATGCACCATTTTGAACTCTGTGTGTGGTCACCTGGTGTCACTTTCAGACCATGCTATAAAGGCCTGTTCATTCCTTGGGACCAGTTTCCTTCTCTCTCTCTCTCTCTCTTACTCTCAACTCTTTTTTTCTATCCAACAGAACATACATTCCAAAAGATGTGTATACAATTAAAAACATCTTTAGTTTTTCAATATTAGCTATTTAATTACTTGGAGTAGTTAACTTTGTAGTTAATTTGATGATGATTCATGTCAGAAAATATTAAAAATTAAATGAAGCAATGAAAAAAATCTAAACGAAGCAAAACTGAGAACAAGTTTTCATTTACATTAGAAAATGACTTATACTAGATGTAATGGTTTCTTCCAACATACGTTTCAACATTTTTAAATGAAATGAAACATATATTAATACTGTGTGTGTGTGTATATATATACATACGTATATACATACATACCCACAGTATATATACTAGTACATATGTTGTTAAGTGTCCTTGAGTCGTAGATGACTCATAGCAACCCTATGAATGAAACATTTGAATATTTGTATAAATTTCACAATTTCTCCAAGTTCAAAAAGTTTCCAGAGGCAAGCTATTTTGGAAGTGGATGCCACTCCTGCTTCCAAGCCTGTTTTAATCAGGGAACTCCACCAAACACTGTCCACCATGGGTAACCATTATCACATTTGGCACATCAGTGTCACAGTGTTTAGCATCACAGCTACCTCACAGCAAATGGACAGACCACTTAGGAGACTGTTTGACAAAAAACAATTAAAACCAGGCCAGAGGGTTGTAGGCCCAAGGGCCTAAATGCTTTTTTAAATAGGAGGCTAAATAAAATCAAGTCACACCCAATGGCAAGTAAAAATTCCACCCTAATCCTCACCAGAGCCAGAAAACAAACCTCTATAGAATCCAGCTGCTCCACATGACTTCCCAATCTGGATTCCAGCCCCATACTGGTGACCAAATGCCTTTTTAAATAAGAGGACTAATAAAATCAACCCATACCCAACGGCGAGTAAACATTATTAATAGTTACATATATGTATAGAAAGCAGGAGTAGCATCCATTTCCTAAAAAACATGCCTCTGGAAACTATGAACTTTGAGAAATGACAATAGGCTTCAGGTCTTTTGTTCATAGGGTTGCCATGAGTTATGCTTGACTTGACGGCAATCCATATGTATAGATACAGAAAAAACTGTGGGCACATAACTGATATGCTTGATTGAGTCATTTAACAGAAAGAAGGAAAAAAAAATCTAAGAAATGAAGTCCCTAGGTTGTTTAGAAATGAAAAATGTAGGTTTTAGGAATAAGTGAGTTCTGTTTAAGTTTGAGGCCCTGGAACATCTACAGGGAATTATCAAACACGCTATTAGAAATTGGAGTCTGGAGTTCAGGAGAGAAACATTCAAAATAAAGACTTGAAGTCATAAATACCAAGAAGATGAGAGCATAAAGGGGGAAGAAGGGAGAAAAAAGCAGGTCAGATAATATCCATACTTAAGTGTTGGTAGAAACAGAACAGAATATAGACCCTGAATAAAGTATTTGTTTCTTTGAGAATGTAGGATCTCTAGAATGGCCTGAGGGAGCTCTGGTGGCATGGCCCATAGAACTGACCTGCTAAACTAACCAAAAGGCCATAATTCCCTTAGTGGTTCAAATCTACTAGTCACTCCTTGGGGCAATGAGTGTGTCAGTGAGTAGTGTTAGAAGGAGTCAGATTTCCAGCATTGAATCAGCAGGCATTCTATGAAGCAAAATTTTAGGGAAAGTTTTTTGAGGAGTCGAATTGAGAGAAGGTGGCACTTGGGGAAGAAGGTAGGGATGTGGGGGGAGTGGATGAACAAAAACTAAACCTGACAAATTCTACAAATTACTATTTTAAATAAGTAAAGAAACCAACTTAGAAGCATTTATCTTCTAAATGAAAGGAATAAAGATAGAAGGAAGAAAATAAAAAACAAAAGCCCTCTTAAATGCATTGCCGTTGAGTTAGAACTGACTCATAGTTGATTCCCTAGTAGGTTTTCACAGGCTATAAATTTCCCAGGAGGAGACTGTCCATCTTTCTCTCAAGACGTGTTGTTGGGATTATAACTGATGCCTTTGGGTTGACAGTGCAAATCAAAGGCCAAAAACCAAGGGGAGGATGTGTGAAATCATGAGCTCAAAAGCAAAATATACTCAATATTTTGGGCTTATTTTGATAATACACTTACTGGAAGGGGTTAAAAAACATGAATTTCCTATGCTTTATGTGGGGTTTTTAAAAACCGTGAGTATGACAACAATTTGGAACAAGAGGGCATTGCAAAGTGGACTGGGGGAGGGAGAAAGAATAGAGAATGTGCAACAATGAATGAGTGAAAACCCATTCTATAAACTTTTGTTAAAATAAAATTAAAAAAAAAAGCCAACAAAAACCAAAACCCAAAATCAACAAAACTATATAAAAGAAAAGAATTTGTCTAAGGACAAAACCCAGAAAATGGAAATGAGAATTAAAGAGAAGAGGTATGGAAAATGAGAAAACAAAACTGAAATGTGCTGGTGGGATTATAAGATCCACTCTAGAGGGCAGTTTGGCATGTCCTAAAAAAGCTGAACATAGAAATCGCATGTGATTTACCTATTTCACTGTTAGGAATATGTAAATAAGAACTGAAATTTGTACACCTATGTTCACAGGAGCATTATTCACAATAGCAAGAAAACAGAAAATAGCCCAAATGCCCATCCAACAAATGACTGACTGCATTAAACTGTGGTACATTCACACAGTGGAATACTATGCAGCATTAAGGAACAATGATTTATTTTCTTAGAAAATTTATTTTTCATTGTTGTACATTTTCTTCCCCCTTCTATTTCCCCTCCTGGAGCCCTCCCTGCAATGTACCCTTGTTCCAGACTGTTGTCATATATATAACATCTAATTGCATATTTCTTTCAGACTGTTCTTCCCCTCTTCTGATCTAATGTAGTGTTAATTATCTAGCTACTCTTTTCTCATTCTGTCCTCAACACCCCTATATCTGTCCTATTTTGTAACAGTGGTGTTAATGCAATATTTGTGGAACAATGATTTATTAAAACACTATATGACATGGGAGAATTTATGCTCAGTGAACCAACTTGGTCTTATAAGCACAAATACTGCCTAAGACCATTTTCGTAAAAACAGAAGGATAACTAGTAAGATGGGTATAAATGTCCACAGGGGAAGAGGAATGGGAGGAAGAGGCAAAAAAAAAAAAGAGGAAGAGTGCAAATCACTAGGCTATTGAAGTGTGGTGGGCGGATGGGATGGGGAGAAGAAGAAATAGGAAAGAGTCAATGGGGGCTTGAAAAGATGGGGAATACTAGGCATAGCTCAACAGTAATTAACCATATAAAATATAATGGGTGATTATATGAAGAAATGTAAATAAAAGATTGTATAAAGCCCAATGTACATGAATGAAATACACAAGACATGCAAACCAGTAAAAGCTAAAAAGGCAACTTAAAAAAACACAACAAATCCAACTGTGATATGACACAAATATATATGAAGTATTTTAACAAGGAAATCTCAGTGTATTATAAAAACACTGTGTACTAATTAGTCCCTCTTAGACTTTTCTCCTGGACTATTTTCCATTACCTGTCGGCTGAATGTATTCTGTACATGCATCCAGTAGTCTTCAACTGGATCATAACAGTATATTGCTTTGGTCAGTCCACCAGCAACATAGATCAGGTTGTTCAAGGATACAGCTGTTATGCACCTTTTAGCAATTGGAATAGCTGCACGAAGTAGCCAAGAATTGGTTTCTGGATCATAAGACTGAACCTAATAATACACAGAAGCAGTTTATTAAACTATATATAAAAATGCAAATTTACGTAACAGAAACCTATCAATACATAAGAAACATATCAGAAGTCAAAAGTCTACTCATTTATTTGGAGAATTAAGAGAGGTTAGCCTAGGGAGCTCTGGTAGCCTAGTGGCAAGAAGCTGCACTAAAATCTCAAAGGTGCATAGTTCGAAGCCATCAAATGCTCGTCTGGAGAAGGAGGGGCAATCTCCTCCTGTACCAGTCTGATTCAATAGTGTATGCCCGCCCCCCCCACACACACGCACGCGCGAGAGCAGTTAACCTTAGGGTTAGCTCTGGTGGTTAAGTGGTAAGAAGCCATCTATTAAGATGCCTGAATTAATAAGAGCTGCATCTTAATTTGATGGATGGAGGGAGGGATGGGTAAAGGATATGGGAAAGATACAATGTGAAAAACAATGTATATGAACTTTGTAAGTAAATCAGTATAAAATAAAAGTTTTATAAAAAAAAAAAAAGAAAAAGAGCTGCAATTGCCTAAAGATAAAACCCAAAAGACAGGGAGAGGTAGGCAGGATACACTGATTAATGCAGATAACACCACAAGAAGGAAATGGGAAGTGTAGTTACACTGTGTCTATTATAATTAATGTTATAAAACAAAATGTATATGAATGGTTGAATGAAAAACCAAATTCTGTGTTAACTTTCACCCAAATGACAGTAAAAACCTAATAAGAAAATACTCAAGGATTTATTACTAGCAAGTAGAACAGAAGCACAGAACAAAACCAATGGACTGTTTCCACAGTGAACAGCCATCCGGTTTGCTTTAATTTTCACTCAGTTAACAGGCTAATAGAAAACAACTGTGTTATGTAGGTTACCTCTATTTCAGTTGTCAGTGTTCTTTATAATTTTAGGGAAACCTTTCTTCCAAAGAACACAATTAAATCTAAATTTAATCTACTTTAGATGACTGCAAGTTGGTTTTTTAAAAATTCTTTAAGTATGTTTTTTAAAAGAATTTTATTTATTTATTTATTTATTTTTAATTTGGGGCACTGTCGAACTGGATCTGACAGGCAGAAGAATAGTTTGCCCCTCCTTCTCCAGAGGTGCATCTGGTGGATTTGAACCATTCACCTTCAGGATTGCAGTGCAAATGACTACAAGTTTTGAAGTAATGAATTCTAATCAAATTAACATTTGACTACATTGACATTTTATGTGTAGCAACAATTAACTAGTAACAAAATTTAGTCAATCAATTAGGCACTAGCCATTTGTTTCCCGATGAAAGTTAGTTTTCCTAATATGTGAATATGGCACATTTATTTTCTACCATGAGATCCATCCTTACTTTTACTACAGAGGTTTCCTCTTTTCTTTTTTCACATCTAAAAAGATACTTTCAAAGTATGCATAAAATGACCTAGCTTAAATCAGTGTAATTAGTTTTCCTCTCTCTCTTTTTACTAATTCACCTCCCAAATATGTTTTGTTTGAATAATTTTTAGATTTTATAGACTACAGAAGTAAAAGTTTTAGAACTATTTATTTAGTACAAAGTTTCAGGGGACTCTGACATTAGGTTCACTTCAAGAAGACTGGCTTATACTTTTTAATTGTTGGATACTTTTGAATCTCATTTTAGATTCAAAGTTTTTTATTCCAAAAATATAAAGTATAGAAAATTTTTATTTTATTATTTCTGTGTGTGTACCATCAAAATGGATCTGACTGGTACAGGAAGAGACTGCCCCTCCTTTTCCAGCAGAGCATCTGGTGGATTTGAAGTGCATACGTCTAGGATTGTAGTGTGTACAGGTAATTTTTAAAAAGGCCCTCATACTAAGGAATCTAGCTATCTACCTGATAAGCCTTCTAGATATACATTCCTTCATACAAGCACACACCCCTCCATTGGTAATTAATTTCTTTATGAGAACGTGGCTTACCTTATCAGAACAAGTATTGTCATCAGGTCCACCTCCAATCACAAACAGTTTGCCCACACAGCTTGTCACTGCAGGAGAACTCACTGCTTCCTTAAGGGGAGCAACTTCAGTCCATCGATTTGAAAAGGAATCGTAACATTCGACACTGCTAAGTCTGTTCTGCCCATCATAGCCTCCAACAACATATACCTATACGTAAAAAACATGGCAGCTCTTAATCAGCAAATGCCCACATTTAAGCTAGGTGGCTAAAGAATTAAAGAGATCTCTCTCAAGTTAGGAAAGTCATCATACCTAGAATAATTGCAATATATTTAGTTCTATGTTCCTCAGTATCTTTTTTGACCATCATATCCCCACTATGAAGGATTTTTAGAAAGCATCTTTTCTGTAACAGTGACTTGAATGAAATTTTTCATACCATAGTTACACTGTATGTACTGTTTTTAAGAATCACAGAGCAAGTCTGAAGAGAGATAGAACCAGAAGCCAGATTTTAAAATCACTTAATTTATCCCTCTTTTGATTATATTTTTCATATTGGTTCCTTTCCCAGATCTGTGACTATAATAGCCCTGCAAATGCCACAGCTCTAGTTACCTAAGCTCTACCAACAAATTTGGCCTTTTCCATAGATTTTTATTGTTACTGTTATGTACCATCAAGTCAGAACCAACTCATAGCTGATCTTTTAGGTTTTCAGAGGCTGCAAACTACGTGGGAGGAGACTGCCCATTATTCTCCCTTGGAGCAGCAGGTGGATTCAAACCACATATCCTCTTCACATTTTAGAATATTTACATATGGCTGATGCTGAGAAGAATGGGAATCCCAGAACATTTGATTGTGCTTATGTGAAACATATGTGGACCAGGAGGCAATCGTCAGAACAGAGCAAGGAAACACTGCATGGTTTAAAATTGGGAAGGGTGTAAGCCAGGGATGTGTCCTATCCCCATACCTTTTCAATCTATATGCAGAACAGGTTATTCGGGAGGCTGGGCTCGAGAAGAAGAAATATGACATAAGGACTGGAGTAAGACTCATCAATCTGCATTATGCAGATGACACAACCCTGCTTGCTGAAACTGAGGAGGACCTGAAGAGCTTGCTGCAGAGGGTCAAGGACTGCAACCTTCAATATGGGTTGAAGCTCAGCCTCAAGAAAACAAAGATTTTCACCACTGGGCCAATTGGCAGCATCATGACAGATGGTGAAGAGATTAAGACTGTAAACAGCTTTAGTTTGCTTGGCTCCATATTCAACACTCCTGGTATCAGCAGCCAGGAAATGAAAAGACGAATAGCACTGGGAAAGTCTCCTGTCAGAGACCTCTCCAAAGTACTGAAGAGTAACAATGTCAATCTGGAGACTAAGGTGAGCCTGACCCAGGCCATAGTCTTTGCAATCACTTGCTATGCATCAAAAAGTTGGACAGTGACTAGGGATGATAGAAAGAGAATTGATGCCTTTGAGCTGTGGTGCTGGACAAGAGTACTGAATATACCATGGACTGCTAGGAGAACAAACAAATTTGTCCGAGACAGGGTGAAACCAGGCTGCTCCCTAGAGGCAAGGATTCTGAAGCTTCGTCAGACATATTTTGGATGTGTTGGAAGACTGGACCAGTCCTTGAAGAGAGATGTTATGCTTGGGAGGGTGGAGGGACAGCGCAAGGGGAATACGTTAGAAGAGATGGATTGCTTCAGTGACTGGGGTAAGGGGAGTATGTGTGTCAGAGACAATAAGATTGGCCCAGGACAGAGTAGGGTTTGGG
This sequence comes from Elephantulus edwardii, assembly GCF_000299155.1. Lineage (NCBI taxonomy): Eukaryota > Metazoa > Chordata > Mammalia > Macroscelidea > Macroscelididae > Elephantulus > Elephantulus edwardii. The sequence goes on along the minus strand of NW_006399781.1, from coordinate 7,325,799 downwards.
GCTGTTGTGCATAGGGTTGCTATGAGTTGTAAGTGACTCAATGGCACATAACAACAATAATAATCTCTGGGGCCTAGTGATTAAGAAGTTGTATTACAATCCCAAAGTCAAGGGGTTCAAATCCACCAGCTGCTCCACGGAAGGAAGGGCAATCTCCTATGTGATTTATTGCCTCTGAAAACCACTGAAGGGTCAGCTATGGATCAGTTTTGACTTGACAGCATATAACAGCAACAACAACCATAAAGAAGGGAGCTATGGTGGAGTAGGCTGTAAGGAGTTGTGCTCTGAACTCTCAGGTGGTACCTCTCTGACAACAGAACCCACCAGTAGATTCAAGGCAGAAAGACTGGTACTCTCCTCTTGTGGAACTGACAGCATTGGAAACCAACAGAGGCTCAGCTATTCATCAGTTCTGAATCTTTGGCAATGAGTTTGAGAGCAGAAATTCTAGCCAATGCTTCAGAAGCTGACATTGTGTTTTAAGGTGGAGTGGCCCGACAGTTTACTCTGGGTACAGTAACTAAACTTTAGCCTTTAAATTCAGTTTTGAAAAATGGATCTTTGTCTTGGTTTTCAGTTTAAGTGCTAATTTAATTTTATTTACCCAGGTGCTGTCACTAATTTCTATAGGATTGATTTTATGTGCTGGATTCACATTCTTGGTGCCTAAATCCTCAATACTTTCTGCTGACTCTAATTGTGTTATAAATAAGAAACAAGCATGCTAATTTATTACTGAAGTAGTAATTAGTTCAAGAGAAAATGTAACATAAAAAAATTTCTAAAAAAACAAACTTCAAACAGATTACAATCGAGTGATGGCACAATAATCTCCTGGGAAGCTGGGGGACAAAAAGAGAGAAAGATTTGTGGTCTCCACCTGAAATCTGATTCTCTGAGAATGAATTTGGTAAACACTGTGGCATCAGGATTAGAGGTAGACTCATCAACAATATGCATTATGCAGATGACACAACCTTGCTTGCTGAAACTGAGGAAGACCTGAAGCGCTTGCTATGGAGGATTAAGTACTGCAGCCTTCAATATGGATTGAAGCTCAACATCAAGAAAAGATTCTCACCACTGGGCCAACTGGCAGCATCATGACAGATGAAGAGACTGAGATTGTTGACAGCTTCAGTTTGCTTGGCTCTATAATCAACACTCTTGGTACCAGCAGCCAGGAAATTAAAAGATGAATTGCACTGGGAAGTCTGCTGTCGGAGACCTCTCCAAGCTACTGAGGAGCAATGATGTCAGTCTGGAGACTAAGGTACGCCTGATACAGGCCATGGTCTTCACAATCGCATGTTATGCATTAAAGAGCTTGGCAATGAATGGGGATGATAGAAGGGGAGTTGATACATTTGAGCTGTGGTGCTGGAGAAGAGTGTTGAATATACCATGGACTGCTAGCAGAACAAACAAGTTTGTCCTAGAGAGGGTGAAGCCAGACTGCTCCTTAGAAGTAAGGATTCCGAAGCTCCATTTGACATACTTTGGATATACTGAAAGGCAGGAACAGTCAGTCCCTGGAGAGGGAAATCATGCTTGGGAGGGTGAAGGGACACTGCAGGGGAGGAAGACCTTCAATGAGATGGATTGATTCTGTCACTGGAGTAATGGAGATAAGCATGTTGGGGACAATAAGATTGGTAAGGGATAGAGCCAGGTTAGGACTGTTGTACATAGGGTTGCTATGAGTTGCAAGGAATTTGATGGCACATAACAAGAACAAAAACATTTTCAAAAAGGTCTGTAGGTTATTCCATTGTTATTCAAAATACAGTCTGTGGGCTAGCAGTCATTATCTAGGGCTTGCTGGAATTGTGGAATACATTAGATTCCACCTCAAATGCTCAAAAACCCCTAAGTGATGGTACATCTGTTAAAGTTTGGGGAGTGTTTCCCTACGGTACACTACTCTTTTGCTCAAGATGTTTCTTCAGCTAGAGTACTTAGTTCTAAATGACTAACAGAAGAGATACTTGGCTTCAGTCCAGTTTCTAGAAATCCTCAAGAAAAGTCTTCTGTGAAACATTGGGGAGGTGACTTGATCTTTTTGAGATTCAGTTTCCTTATAAACCAGGAAAAGTGACAATGAAAGAAAGACTCTCTGTGATTCTTTCCTGCTCTAGGATTCTACACCCCAACCATTCAAGATTTCCTCATGGAATGCTTACATACTTAATTCATTCCTAAGTCTCTGAATTCAGTTTAGGGGATAATTTTTAAGAATAACTATTTTCACTTATTTGTTTTAAGAGGTAAGAAGATAATTTTTATTTCTTGATTTACTGCTTTTAAACTTTTGAGTACTTGAGGTCAAATATATTTGTGTTCCACTCAAGTCATATATGGCTTTTGAGACATCAAGCATTTTTCATTGAATGTCCAGATGAAAGAATTCTTATTTTGTTAGTTTGACCTAATTTCTACCAACTCTTGAACTGCCCCTTTCCAGGACTACTTTGTCATCCCTGCGACACAGCTATAAAAACTATCCACCGACCATTGGGCCTATTGCCTGTGGATGGATTCCAGCTTAGAACCCCTTACCCAACAACAAGGGCTCTCCAGGCTGTGATCTTTAGGAGAGCAGTCAGTCTCATCTTTTCCCTTAAAAACAGCTACTGGGTTCAAACCACCTATCTTCTAGGTAGTAGTCAAGAGCTTAGCTACTGCACCATCAGAACTCCATTTATATAACACAACATGTAGTGCCAAACTAGTTGTTTTGGAAAACATTCTTCTAATTCTTTCTTCCCAGTGTGTTTATCACAAGGTCATCATTTATTCGGCCTTGTTGACAGCAACTTCAGAAAATGACTGTCATTAGAAACAGTAGCTTTTAATCTATGTACTGAGAGCTTTAGGATTCAACTATATAGGGGGTTTCAAGAAGCCCTGGACAGAGACAGAGGGCTAAATGGGAAGTTTCAAGTCACTGCTTTACCTACAGAAGTTCTGCTTTTTCATTGGTGGCTCTAAAGTGAACCCCCAGGAGGGGGCTAAGAGGCAGCAATATTTTTAGAAAGGGTATTAGGGGCCTAATCAAATCTACCTTTGCAAGTTTGATAGTAAGATTGTTTATTAATTGCAGGTGGTTTTGGAGGCGTGCTAGAGACGAGAGTAAGAAGAGGCTCAAGGCTCTAAGATACTCCTTAGTACTTTGCTGTACTGTTTTATGGAATAGAATTTTTTACTAGATTTAACTTATAAGAAGGTATAGTTGCTTCTAAAATATTTGCAATCCCTAGGTGATCATCAGGTTCCCAAGCATATCTGATGACTCAGAGCCCAAATGATTTCTCTTTCTAATCCACCAGTTGCTCTTTGGGAGAAAGATGAGCAATCTCCCCTCCTATGCCATCTACAGGCCTCGGAACCTCTCAGGAGAGTCAGCGATGAGTCAGTTCAAACTCAATGGCAATGAGTGTTTTTATGTTAGGGACCTCTCTAAAGTACTGAAGAGTAATGTTGTGTCTCTGGAGACTAAGGTGCATCTGATACAGGCCATGGTCTTTGCAATCACTTGTTATGCATCAGAGTTGGACAATGACTAGGGAGGATAGAAGGAGAATTGATGCCTTTGAGCTGTGGTGCTGGATGAGAGTATTGAATGTACCATGGACTGCTGGGAAAACAAACAGATTCATCCGTGAGAGGGTTAAATCAGGCTGCTCCTTGGAGGCAAAGATTCTGAGGCCTCGTCCAATATACTTTGGTCATGTTGTAAGGAGAGACCGGTCCTTGGAGAGGGACATCATGCTTGGGAGGGTGGAGGGCAGGCGTAGGAGGGGAAGGTCCACTAGGAGGTGGATTGATTCGATAACTGGAGTAATCGGGATGGGTGTGTCAGAGACAGTGTGATTGACACAGGACAGAGCAGAGTTTAGGGCTATTGTACACAGGGCCGCTATGAGTTGCAAGCGATTCTATGGCACATAACAACAATAACAACATTTACTAGTTTTTAAATTAGCAGTCAACTCTAAGATTAAAAAATGTCAATGGATTTATTTCAGTGTTTATTTTAAACATGTTTACATTTACTTGTTCAAATAAAAGAATAAAATACTATCACTTTAGGTAAACATATCTTTGACTACCATAGTTGGTAGAAGAGAAACAATTGCTTAGATCAGACACTGGTCAATTTCTGCACTTGATGTAACTCCTTTATTTTGCAGTTCTTTTCAGGCTTTGACTTCACTGGTGTTTGGGAAGAGAAACGTGCTGTCGTGCCACAACTCCGAATTGGGAGAACAAAATAGCCACTCAAAGTACAGTGTCAAACTGTTTACATCTTCATTTTACTTATTAAGGTTATAAATGGAATGAAATGTAAAATATCCTGAGGGAGAATAAGGTGAAGGATTCAGCTATGGTATTTGTTTTGGAAATATACCAGCAATAGTAATAAAAAGTAGTTTCTCTTACTTTGCCAAGGAGGACAGCCATCTTGTGACGCCACCTGCCTTTATTTAGAGAGGCCACTCTGATCCATATATTTAACTGTGAGTTATAAATCCAGACATCTCGGCTGTTGATTCTTCCACCTTTAAATGCAAAGCAATGCACATATCACATAAAATAAGTTGGTGGGTTTAATTTAATATATGTTACCATATAACAGTCACTAAGAAATTTATGCCATCAAAGCACAGGCAATAAAACATGGAATTTATTCACTCTACCCAAGTAATCACTTGTTATGCATCAGAGAGTTGGACAATGACCAAAGAGGATAGAAGGAGAATTGATGCCTTTGAGCTGTGGTGCTGGAGAAGAGTA
>NW_006399781.1:7314876-7320739 GCF_000299155.1 Elephantulus edwardii | reverse complement strand
GCGACTCGACGGCACATAATAACAACAACAACAACAACCACCCCCCAAGTATTTGAGAATTCAGTTTAATAAATGAACTTGCCACCTATTATCTAGCGAAGCAATGAGTATGGCCCCCAAAAATAAAATATAAAACATGAATTTTCCAAATATGCAAGACTGTTCTTCTGTAAGTCAGATCACCAGAAGCACCCACATAACATAATTATTCTAAAGATTTGTCCTTTCTTTAAAAAGTTTACTATGAGGGAGCTCTGGTGGCCTAGTGGCAAGAAGCTGCACTGCAATTCCAAAGGCACGGGGTTCAAATCCACCAGATACTTTGCTGGAGAAGGAGGGACAATCTCTTCCTGTACCAGTCAGATCCAATTTGATGGTACACACAAAAATAATAAAATAAAATAAAAAATTTTTAAAAAGTTTACTATGGGAAGGAGGGAGGGCTGGGCAGGGAGAAAAGTGCAACAGTGAATGAATGGAAATCCAAAATCTCTGTAAATGTTCATTAAAATTAACAAAATAAAATTTAAAAAAAGGAAAAATCATGCAACAAGAACAATCTCAATAATAAAAATAATTTTGACTGAGTACCTACAAAAAAAGTTTACTATAGTAGGAAATAAAGTCCACATTGTTATGTTGTGCAGTTGGTAGTAATACAGACAACTGAGTCAATTAACAGACTTCAAACTATAGGTACTATAACTACAATTAAGTATAAATACTGTCTATTTTATTTTGAACTAATATCTCACACATATTAGAAAGCCATCAGTGGGCTGTCAACCCAGAGACACGTGGTTCAAATCCACCAGCTGTTCCAAGGAAGAAAAGGCAATCTCTCCCCGTGCTGTTTACTGTCTCTGAAAACCTTGTGGAAGGTCAGCTATCAGCTGGTTTTGACTTGATGGCACACGACAACAACAACAATATCATCATCATGGTTGTTGTTGCATAACGCTGAGTCAGAACCAACCCACAGCTGACCCTCCAGCGGATCTTCAGAGGCAGTTGATCACGTGGGAGGAGACTGCGCATCCTTCTCACGTGGAGCAGGCGGTGGACTTGAACCACGTGCTTTTGAAATGGCTGTACAGCTTCTTGTCACTAGGCCACCAGAGCTCCCTACATGTATAATATGTAAGAATTTTTTTTTTAAAAAAAAAAGGGGGGGGGAGCTCTGGTGGCCTACTGGCAAGAAACTGCCTGCAATCCCAGAGATACGCGGTTTGAATCCATCAGATGCTCTGCTGGAGAAGGAGGGGCAATCTCCTCCTGTACTATTCAAATCCTATTTGACCATACACACACAAAATAATAAATTAAAAATTAAAAAAAAGTTAATCTATTTTGAGGAGAATTTAAGATAATATGAGTATATTAGAGGTTTTGATTCTATGGATACTAATTTTATTATGCTCCTTAGGACAAAGTGAACTGGTTAAAATTCTGAATATTATGCCACATTTTATAAATATTTCAGAACATTTAAATATAAAATTAAAGGCATTTTTTGCCATATTTCTTAGAAATTGTTCTGTATCATCTTATGTTTCTATTTTTGAGCAAATATCGTTGGTTGTATTTTTTCACAAACTATAAGCCTATAAATGAGTATATCCACATTTTACTCCATTTTTAGGACACTTAGAAAGTGACCAAATTGCTCAATAGAAAAGGTGCTACCATAATAATCCTCTATTTACCTGAAACAAGAATGTCATTTCTCAGAGCACAGACCGCATACTCTGATTTGGTAAATTCTGGAAGCTTAGCCAGAGACTTCCACTCTCCCGTCACAGGATCATAGCACTCAGTATATGGAAGGTTAAATCCGCCAACTCGTTCACAGCCTCCAACAACTACTATCACCTCAGAATAGCCAGTTGACCTGAAAGAATTGAATTAACAAATAATAAGGAAGAAATTAAAATACAGTCAAGATTGTTAAAAATCTTGAACACATATCACTACTATTAAAAAAAGAAGAAACACTATTACAAAGCACTTCATTCTCTGAGTGTGCCAAATGACACAGGATGGCACTTAGTTATTTAATAAGAGATATTTTTCTTCCTTATCTTTTTACTGAGATATAATTTATATATGATTTACCCATTTAAAGTGTACCACTAAACAGTTTTTGGTACAGTAACTGCTATAAAAACCATCCCCACAGTTCATTTTAGAAGACTTTTATCCTCCAGTTTTCTACAGGCTTTGCCTTGGAAATTATAAAGCAGTCCAAAGATTATACCAAACTCAACAAGAAACCTGGTACACCTAAGGATGACTTCCAAATCAACACAGTTGTGCAACAATTGTACAGAGTTACACAGGGTAAGTAATGTACTTATTAAAAGTAAAGGGTAGTTACACCTTTCTTTCATCACGCCTTTCTTGCTTTATTCTGAGTGTAATATCTGTCACAAAAGGACAAATACTGCATGGTGCCACTGTTGTAAAACGGGACTATCATTAGGTTGAGGGGAGACTGAGAAAGGGGATAAATCACGTATACTGTATTGAAAGAGATGAGGGAGAGAGAAAAAAAATCAGTTATTCTAAAACATCCTCTAAAGGAGAATATGGAACCCAGGGCTGATGTCAATTCTTCATGTGTTCAGCAGCTAACTGACAGGCAGGAAGTTCAAACTTTCCCGCCCAGAGGCTCATGTGAAAGATGACTTAGGGGTCTACTCCAGAAAATTTAATCATTATAAACTATGTGAAATACAATTCTACCGTGACATACAGGAAGTAGTATAACTTAGGCACAGCAAATGGTTTACTGGTTGGAAAGGACTATATGCATTTGTTCAGAAATTATTTCTTAAATACAAAGTTAATATAAAACAGAAACTCAAAATGCTGAGCAGTAATTGAAAATGATGCCAACAGAGTTTATAACAAAGAATGTTAAAAGTAGAAAAGCAAGATGGAAAATCTGTGCTTAAATTATGATCACAACTATATAAAAAGGAAAATTATTTAAGTCTGTGTCTGGAATGATGTTGCTCTTTCCCTCCTAAATTACAAATTTTCAAAGTTATAATAAGCATATGTGAGTTTTTGAATGGAAAAAACAATTTTGAAGAACATTAAAACAACCCAAAGATTTATGGTAATCACTAAATTATTCTATTTTGTAGTTTAAAGAAACAAAAATAATGCTTGTCCAGGACATTTTTGTTGATAAGGTTAAATGTTTTGGAAATGTAAAATTCTCTGGTGTTTAAATCTTTTCACAAAAATATAAATAAGAAAGTCTTGTCATCATTTACAATGTAAAACATTTTATGTTTGCTACAGTATTGCCATTTCACAAAGAATAATACCAACACCTTTTCATCTCTTACTTAAACATGGAGGTGAAACTAACATCCGCCTACTTATTTTTAAAAGGCTTGGCGTTACACAATTTCAACTGGAAAGAAACCCCGTAAGCACACAAAAGCAATTGACAAATCTTTTTTAACAGTTTTTAGTAGTCAGTGTGTTGTGTTGCTAACCAAAATGCAGTCTGTCTCCAGTGTTTTGAATCCACCAACAGCTCTGCTGATTGATAGAGATTGGCAGTCTCCTCCTTAAACCAGTGGAGAGTCACTGGGAGTCAGCATGTGTATCACAGCAGTGAGTGTGAGTGAGTGACTGTTAGCTACGTTTACTCAGGGCTATGCTTATTTACAGAATGCTTTTTATCTGTTATAAAATAAGAAATAAATACTTGAGAAAATAGTTTTGCTCACAGACGCAATAAAAATTGCTTTCAGGATCTAATAATACAGCCCTGACCTACTATGTACTAACAAACTAACACTTAAGTATTATCATGAAAAATTTCTTATTTTCCAATTCCACAACAGCAATATTAAAATTGAAAGGAAGTATACAGCAGATACAGTAGTGTAACTATTGAATGGGAATCCTAGAACATTTAATTGTGCTAATGCGAAACCTATACTTGGACCAAGAGGCAGTCGTCCGAATTGAGCAGGGTAACACTGCATGGTTCAAAATTGAGAAGGGTGTACGCCAGGGATGTGTCCTATCTCCAGACCTTTTCAACATGTATGCAGAACAGATTATCCGGGAGGCTGGGCTCTATGAGGAGAAGTGTGGCATTACGATTGGTGGAAGATCTATTAACAATCTGCGTTATGCAGATGACACAACCCTGCTTGCTGAAACTGAGGAGGACCTCGTGCACTTGCTGCAGAGCGTCAAGGACTGCACCCTTCAGTATGGATTGAGGCTCAATGTCAAGAAGACAAAGATTCTCACCACTGGACCAATTGGCAGCATCAGGATGGATGGCGAAGAGATTGAGATTGTTCACAGCTTCAGTTTGCTCGGCTCCACGATCGACACTCTCGGCGCGAGCAGCCAGGAAATAAAAAAATGTATTGCGATGGGAAAGTCTGCTGTTAGGGAACTCTCTAAAGTACTCAAGAGCAACAGTGTGTCTCTGGAGACTAAAGTGTGTCTGATAAAGGCCATGGTCTTTGCTATCACTTGTTATGCATCAGAGTTGGACAATGACTAGGGAGGATAGAAGGAGAATTGATGCCTTTGAGCTGTGGTGCTGGAGAAGAGTATTGAATGTACCATGGACTGCCAAGAAAACAAACAGATTCATCCTGGAAAGGGTTAGACCAGGCTACTCCTTGGAGGTAAGGATTCTGGGGCTTCGTCTGACATACTTTGGACATGTTGTAAGGAGGGACAGGTCCATGGAGAGGGACATCATGCTTGGTAGGGTGGCGGGACAGCGCAGGAGGGGAAGAGCCTCTATGAGGTGGATTGGTTCAGTGACTGGGGTGATCGGGATGGGTGTGTCAGAGGCAGTGCGACTGGCACAGGATAGAGCAGGGTTTAAGGCTGCTGTACATAGGATCGCTATGAGTCACAAGCGACTTGACGGCACATAATGACAACAACAACATTATATATTTTAAAATATCTTTAAGTCAAATCCATGTGGTATTCCTCAATTTATGGATTAAAACAAAATGGCACAACAAACAACAAATGCTGGTGAGGTTGTGGAGAAACTGGAACCCTTAATCTGTTGGTGGGAATGTAAATGGATGGTGCAGTCACTACGGAAGGCAGTATGGCGCTTTCTCAGAAAGTTGCAAATAGAAATACCATTTGACCCAGTAACTCCACTATGGGATATTACCCCAAAGAAAACCGTAACTGCCACCCAAGCAGACACATGCACACCTATGTTCATTTCGACTTTGTTCACAATAGCAAAGAGTTGGAAACAACCTATGTGCCCATCAACAAACAAATAGAGACCTGTGATATATTCACACAATTGAATACTACTCTTCTTTAAAAAACAAAGCACTCATGAAATTAGTATTACTATACAAAATGGGTAGCCCTGGAGGACATTATGCTGAGTGAAATATCCCAGTCACAAAAGGACAAATACTGCATAGTGCCACTGCTGTAAAACAGGACTGTCATCAGGGTTGGGCGGAGACTGAGGAAGATGGGATAAATTATGCATACTGCATTGAAACAGACGAGAGAGAGAGAGAACTGTTTAAAAGGGATATATGATTAGGTATTATTGTCATGACAGGAGTCCAGAACAAAGGCTGCATAATGGAGTGGACTTGGGGGGAGGGACTGTTTAACAATGAAAGAATTTTTCTTTTACTTTTCAAAAAGAAGAGTGAACTGGGGGGAGAGGGGTAGGCAGGGAGAGAAGTACAACAATGAATGAATGAAAATCCAAAGTCTCTGTAAACTTTCATTAAAATGTATAATAATAAAACATTTCTTTTTAAAAAAAGAATCTTTGCCGCCAAGGAGTAGGCTGGTTTTACCCTCTCTAGGATGAACT
>NW_006399781.1:7311797-7314211 GCF_000299155.1 Elephantulus edwardii | reverse complement strand
AAAAAATTAATTTTAATGAAAGTTTACAGAGACTTCGAATTTCCATTCATTCATTGTTGCACTTTTCTCCCTGCCCAATCTCCCCCAGTTCACTCTTCTTTTTGAAAAGTAAAACTCTTTCGTTATTATACAATCCCTCCTCCCAAGTCCACTCCATTATGCAGCCTTTGTTCTGGACTCAGGAGTCATGACAATAATACCTAATTACATATCCCTTTTAAACAGTTTCTCCCTCATCTGTTTCAATGCAGTATACATAATTTATCCCTTTTTTTTCAGTCTCTCCCCAGCCCCAATGTCAGTCCTGTTTTACAACAGTGGCACTATTCAGTATTCTGTCATTTTGTGACTGAGATACTTCACTCTGCATAATGTCCTCCAGGGCCACCCATTTTGTAGAATATTTCATGAGTTCCTTATTTTTGAACGCAGCATAGTATTCCATTATGTGACTATACCAGAGCTTCTCTATTTGTTTGTTGATGGGCATTTAGGTTGTTTCCAACTCTTTGCTATTTTGACAAAGTAAAAATAAACATAGGTGTGCGTGTATCTGCTTGGATGGTGGTTATGATTTCTTTGGGGTATATTCCCAGTAGTGGAGTTGCTGGATCAAATGGTATTTCTATTTGCAACTTTTTGAGAAGGTGCCATACTGCCTTCCATAGTGGTTGCACCATTTTACACTCCCACCAACAGATTAAGGGTTCCAGTTTCTCCACAACCTCGCCAGCATTTGTTGCTTGCTATTTTGTTAAATTTTGCTGTTCTTACTGGGGTGAAATGATATCTCATAGTTGTTTTGATATCATAAATTTTTGAAAAAAGATCAAATTAAAACACCTCTTTGATTTACTTGAAAGAGAAAACAGCAATATAGCTGTTATGTTACAGGTTATGTGAAATGAAATAAACAAATAGCATGTAATAATTACCAGGCTCATTATTTACATTTACATTTCAACAGCTAAGAACGGCAAAGACATGAAAGTGGTGATTGTATAACACGGGGAATACAATAATGCCATGAATTGTATATTTAAAAACTGCTGAAATGGCAAATGTTTTGTTATATTTATTTCATCACAACTAAATAAAGAAAAGAATGTCTGCAGGCAAAATACAGGACTTGCTGGCTGAAATAACAGACCTGTTTGTTATTAATGGCAAATATGTCAGAGAGAGATGAACTGTGAAACTACCTTTCATCAACAAAACCAGTGCAAAGGTGATCCTGGTTAATGGGAAAAAAAATTAATATATTAAAAGACACAATAGGAAAGGCAGCAAATTTCTGTATGTGGAAAACTGAAAGAGAGGAAATATGATATAGTCTATTTACTATTAAAAAACTAAAAAATATCTGATAATAAATGGTAAAATGGAAAAATATATTCCTAAGGGATTAAAATAGAGATAAAAGACTAAGCTCTAAAAAAATTACAAAATGATTTCTAAGTCTGTAAAACTGGATAGTTACCAAGCTCAGTTCATTAATTTACCTAAACAAAACCCTTATTTTTTTCAAGAAGGGAATTAACTGGTGAGCTTTAACAGCAGTGAATGAACGAACAAATATAATAATGTCAGAAACAAACATTTGTAAACCAGTTTAAATTATATCTGAGAAAGAGAAATCTTTACCTAAACAAGCCTGAACATTACTGGGTTTTGGCAAGAATACTTTCATGGTCCTCAAGCTATACTAAATGCTCAGAGGATTCCAGATGGAAGATATGCTAGCTCCTTTTGTTTGTGCTCTTTGAGCACACTACAGTTACGAGAATATGCTGGCAAATATACCTAAATATCTAGTGAGCTTGACAGTTTCTTTTTTTTTTAATTGCAAATAGATACAGACTAGTAGATAAGTGTGCTAACCAGTCTCTTCTAGTTGTCCCCAGGAGTCTTATACATTAGAGCTGAATCAAAAAGAAAAAAAAGTTTATGAATCAAGAGAAAACTCAAACTCACTGCTACTGAGTCAATTCAAACTCTGTGACTTTACAGTACAGACAGAACAGTCTCAGATAGTTTCTGAGGCTGTAAATCTTTATGGGAGCAGACGGCCTCATCTTTCTAATGAGTGGTGGCAGGTTGGTAGGATTGAACCAACAACCTTTTGAGTAGTTACTCATTGTACCAACAGAAATTCCTAGAGGGATCACTTGAACATAATAAATTCAATATAAATGACCTCTTAAAATGATTATAAGCCTACAAACAGGAGAAGATAAAATAGATGAATGGAATCTTCTAAGAAACAAATCCCTACACACATCCAAAAACTTCTCCAACAGGGTAAAAAGGGAAGCCACTGACTGGGAAAAAAGTATTTGGTAATAACATATCAGATAAGGGACTTATATCCAGAATTTATAAAATACTTGAGCACCACAACAAGATAAAGGTAA
>NW_006399781.1:7287755-7310852 GCF_000299155.1 Elephantulus edwardii | reverse complement strand
ATTATAAGAAGTCCCAGTGGTGTAATATATAATGTGTCAAATTGTTAACAGAAAGGTTGGATGTTCAAATCCACCAGCTTTTCCAAGGGAGAACGATGAAATAGTTTCCTCTGATAGCAATCTTCAGCCTCAAAAATTGATTGGAAGATCTCGAAGACTCGAACTCTTACTTAATGATAGTGTGTTTGGTAAAAGGTGTATTCCAGTTCACTGGCATTCTACCTGGTGAGGGCACAGTATCAAAACAAACAGTGAAGGTTTCCACTGGAAACTACCATAGGCAGCATGGCTTCTATAAGGAAATCACTGAACAGATAAAGTATTAAAATGTTCATTTTTAAAAGTCAGCAATTATCTAAGGCGATCCAGAGGAAATGATCAGAGATGTGTTTAATGGTTGTGGCATATTTCAGAAAAAAAAACACACAAAAAAACCCAAACAACAAAAAAAACAAACAAGCTGTGAAATAGACAGCAACTCTGAAAAAAAAGTGGAGAACTGAATAAAGTAAAATGTCAACAGTGTTAGCTCTAAGAGATGGGAACAGGGTAGTATTTCCCCCCTGTCTAAAAATTTTCTCCAGTTAACGTAAATCCATCCAATTAGGAAAGAACAAAAGGAGAAAAAAAAATTCCCATCTTACTATATTAATGGCACTACTACATTGTCTGTTCGACCCAATACATGGGATGAGAGTTTCAGTCATCTCATTCCTGCTACACGATCCTGCCTCCAAGGGCAGAGTGAAGTGTCCCGAGAGGGATGTTTGACAAAATCAGCATTCATCGTCCCACAAAAGAGGGAGGAAGTCAGTCCCTGAGTGACTGAACTAATATGCAACCCCAAATTCAGCTAGACTATGGAAAGAGGAAGAGAGAATCAGGTGAGGAGGAGAAAGGGTTCTGGTGGCTTTTCAGGAGCTAGTTCCAGTCTTTTCTGTGGTCCCAATAACTTCTGCACATATTCTCTTTTATTGTATCTCCTGTTTTGCTCAAGGTGGTAACCTGCTATCAATTATTTGAAATCAGAATTCTGATATATTAGAGTGAGATTAATCAAACAAATAAAATCACATGTGACTTTCAAATTCAATCTCCCACATTAAAAAAAGGCTGCAAATGGAGACATTATTGTCACTTGCTGGAGTAGAAAAGAGTTACAGGTGATGGAAAAGATCCAGAGGGGATCTGTAAAGACAGGGTAATGGTGGGGATAATTAATTTTATAAAACAATAAAACACAATGTGAATGAAGGATGGTGTGAAACACAATGTATAAGAACTCTGTAAGCAAACCAATATAAAATTAAAAAGAAAAAAAAAAGGGCAAGAGCTGACAACACACGGAGTTGAGTGCAGAAACAGACCTTTCATATTTTGGGTTGAAAGTGAAATTGGGAAAATAGAAAAATCTCTACCAAAACAGAAAACATACACATTCTATGAAAAAGTAATATATATAAGAAATATTGTTGAGTAATCTGCAGTAGTAAAAACTAGAAACAATCAACAAATCCATCACTAAGAGATGGATTAAATAAATAAATTATTCTATAAGTTAGGATGCTACAGAGTTCTTAGAAACCGAGATTCTTGAAATTTCCTTTAAAAAAGAAGCTAAAAGGAAAAAGACCTTTCTATGATGATACATGTGGTTCAAATTCACCAGCTGCTCTGAGAGAAAAAGATGGGCAATCTCCTCCTGAATAATTTACCTCCTCTGAAAACCCAACTTGATGGCACACAGCAACATGATGATAAAAAGCAATTGTGAAGATATTTAAGTGATAAAAACAAGGTACAGATCTGAGTTTAATGTCCTGCTATGTATTTTTAAAAGTGAGTTGTGTGCACACGCACACACACAATTTGTATGTGCAAAGATTATCTTTAAAAGGTTTTAGAAAGTTGGCAAGAGAGCTTTTGGGGAGAAGAGAGAGACATTGTTGTATACTCTGTGTTAACATATATTAAAATGGTTAACCATGCATTTCCTAATCAAATACAAATTTTTAAAGGCTCAGAACAGGAATTTAGAACACTGAGTTCTAATTCTGACACTGCTATCGGCAGAGTCTGCTATCTTACTATAAGTAAATCCGTTCACTTTGTAGAGCCTTAGTATTAGGACTATAAAACATTTAAAAACTTAATAAAGAATCTTAAAATACTATTTAAGAAAAACAGTGCCTTAATAACTCATTTTTCTTAGATGTTTGTAACAGAAGTATCAATCTTACCCTTATTAGGGCAATTAGCTTCTTATATCCAGTATACATTAACTGATTATTAGACAAACGGAAAGCACTGGAAAATATGAGCTTTTATTTGCTAATTCTAGTCTGAAAATAAACAAATTACTGCCTTATCTCTATCACTCAATGGAGTGTAGTGAAGAACACTGGATTTTTTTTCCCCATTGATAGGAACAATTTGAGAACAAACTGGTCCAGTTTCTGGTCATATGTCTACTTGGGAACTCCATTTTGCAGTCAGTCCAGTCCTACCAAAAAGGAAAATCAGCAGATCAGGGGAACACTGCATGGTTCAAAATCATCAAGGGAGTACATCAGGGATGTGTCCTGTTCTCCATACCTTTTCAATATATATGCAGAACAGATCATTCAGGAAGCTGGGCTTTAAAAGAAGGAATGTGGTATCAGGATGGGAGGAAGACTCATCAACACCCTGCGTTATGCAGATGACACAAACATGCTTGTTGAAACTGAGGAGGACCTAAAGCACTTGCTGCAGAAGGTCAAAGACTGTAGTCTTCAATATGTATTGAAACTCAACATCAAGAAAACAATAATTCTCACCACTCGGCCAACTGGCAGCATCATGATGGATGGAGACAAGACTGAGGTTGTTAACAGTTACAGCTTGCTCAGCTCCACAATCAACAGTTTTAACACCAGCAGTCAGGAAATCAAAAGGTGAAGTGCTTTAGGTAGATCTGCTGTCAGGGATCTTTCCAGACTACTGAGAAGCAATGATGTCAGTCTAGAGACTAAGGTGTGCCTGATCCAGTCCATGGTCTTTGCAAGTATTTGCTATGCATCAGAGAGCTGGATAATGACTAAGAATGACAGAAAAAGAATTGATGCCTTTGAGCTGTATTGCTGGAGAAGAGTCTTGAACATACCACAGACTGCCAAGAAAACAAACAGATCTGTCTTAGAGAGGGTGAAACCAAGTTTCTCCTTAGAGGCTAGGATTGTGAAGCTCCATCTCAAATACTTTGGGTATGTGGCCAGGAGGGAGGGACCTGTCTTTGGAGGAGGACATTATGTTCAGAAAGGTGGAGGGATGACAGTGCAGGAGAGGAAGATCCCAAAAAAGATGGATTGATTCAGTGACTAGGGCAATGGGGGTAGGTATATAGGAGTCCGTGACACTGGCTCAGGACTGGGGAGGCTTCAGAGCTATTGTATCATATATGATACAATATGAGTACCACTATGAGTTGTAGGTAACTTGATGGCACATAACAACAACAAGATCAGGAGAAATGGCCCTTTTCAGGGAATCACCATAGTAGGTACAATGTGTATTGGGTTACAGTGCAAAAGTCAGGAATATAAGAATCTAAATACCAAGCAATGTCCAGCATTCACGTTGGAGATGGAAAATACGGCAATCAGTACTTGGTGCTTATACAAGCAAAGCAAAGGAAATCAGATACACTGAAGGTCAGAATCAAACTGTTAAGCAATGGTGTGGGAGAACAAACATCAGAGGAAATAACACAGTAAAGATACATGAATGTTGGGGCAGAGACTCAACACCAAACACCTCCTTGGATGAAACTGAAACCCAGCGCTCTCAAGTCAGAACTGACTCACAGATGACCTTCCAGTGGGCTTTCAAAGGCTGTAAATTGTACAAGAGAGTGTCCATCTTTCTTCTGAGGACCAGCTGGTGGATGTGAACTGGCAGAAAAATAGCACCTTTGAGCTAGCAGGGCAACTCCCTAGCGACTATGCCATGCGTGCTCCCTCCAAAGAAAAGTATTTAGCATAGAAATATGATGCTTACAGATACTCGAGTTAGTATCAGAGACCCAAATTCTTTATTATACAATTCTTTTTGAAGTAAAAGTATTCTTGGAAAAAATAGAAGTATTCTTGATTCAAAAGTTATGTGTTAATCTGAACTTCCTTTCCTCCTTTCAATGTTTCTATACTAATATTAAATTTTCAATTTAGAAACAAGTTTTTCAACTGTGCTGAGTATTTGCCATAAGACTGAAGGAAGGGCTGAAGACAGTAAGAAAGAAATTAGCAATGTTAAGATGACTGAATAAAATAAAGGTATTTAATGTAGTCTTATCTAATATCATTTTCACAGACTGTCTTTTAACATTTTTTTGGTTGCTGTTCCTTTAATTTTTTAAAATTGGTTTCCATTCATTCAGACTGCCTCTTTCAAACATCAGTATTCAAGAGGCAGTATGTAATTGTTAAGAGCATGAATCACACAGATTCATATAGAATCTTAGCTCTTCCACTTACTATGTGACTGTAGACAAGTTACTTTTCTCAGTTTGTTCATGTGTAAAGGGCAGTTCTAAACATTGAATAAATGAATATATTTTAAAAAATATGTAGAGGTTTATGCTAAGTGAACTAACTCAGTCGCATAAGGACAAATACTGTATAAGAGAGGAGTGAGGAGGGTGGGTGGTGGAGGGTTAATCATAAGATCACACAATTTGATGGGTCAAAAAAATTGGGAAAGATCTGGTGTGAAAAACAATGTATATGAACTTTTTAAGTAAATCAGTATTAAAAAAAATATGTAGAAAAACCCAAGCACAATAAGTGCTATTATTATGTAATGATAACTGGGAAGATAATATATGACAAATAAAGTATGGTTTTTAAATTACAGTAACTACAAAATAAGCTTTGAAAGAAAAACTAATGTTAAGAACATATATATAATTAACTATTATACATGAAATAACCTATTTGATATTAAATATTTTCCTCAAATTGTATTTCCTATTCTCTAACAGCAAAGCATAAATTGAAAATTAATGACAATTTTCTCCCATGAAAGCAGAAATGACTTTAATTAAACATTTTTCTGTCAAATAATAGGCTGTATATTTTTTAGTATTTCTAATCCTTACAACTGGAGAAAGGACAAATGTTACACAAGTGTCCAGGTCTTTTGTTCATAGGGTTGCTATGAGTTGCCTACGACTCGACGGCACTTAACAACAACTACAACAAAAATCTTACAAGGTAGGTAATATTATGCTAATCTTACAGATATGGAAATGGACACACAGAAATGTTAAAATATCTTGCCCAATGTGACTGAATTAACATGTACAAAATCAGACTAATCCAGCCTGCTGCTGAAGCCAGAACTCTTATCATAAACATCATGTTTATATTTGGTGTTTATTTAAAAATATATACATATTGAGCATTTACAATTAGATAATGTATATTACTGAGAAGTAACCATTGTTCTTAACCTTTACTCCTTTTACTGGTCTGTTCAGTGTTTTTCCCCCATCTATTCAAAGGTTTACAACTGGCAGTACAGATTATCAATGCTTTCATGATCTGTTTCTAGGATATAGTCACAATTCTTCCCCCTCACCCATTATAAATGCAGTCTCACACAGCATTTCTCTTATAAGTGCATTATGTAATGCTCTACAAGGAGGAATGTAGTATCAGGATTGGAGGAAGACTCATCAACAACCTGTGTTATGCAGATGACACAATGCTACTTGCTGAAACTGAGGAGGACCTGAAGAAGCACTTGCTGCAGAAGGTCAAGGACTGCAACCTTCAATATGGACTGAAGCTTAACAAGAAAACAAAGATCCTAACAACTGGGCCGACTGGCAGCATTATGATACATGGTGAAGAGATCTGAGATTGTTAACAGCTTTAGTTTGCTTGGCTCCACAATCAACAATCTTGGTACCAGCAGCCAGGAAATTAAGAGACAAATTGAATTGGTAAAGTCTGCTGTCAGGGACCTCTCCAGAGTATTGAAAAGTAATGACATCAGTCTGGAGACTAAGGTGAGCCTGATCCAGGCTATAGTCTTTGCAATTGCTTGCTATGTGTCAGAGCGCTGGACAATGGCTAGGGATGATAGAAAGAGAATTGATGCCTTTGAGCTGTGGTGCTGAAGACGAGTGTTGAATATACCATGGACTGTTAGGAGAGCAAACAGGTTTGTCCTGGAGAAGGTGAAGATGGAATGTTCCTTGAAGTCAAGGATTCTGAAGCTTCATCTGACATACTCTGGGCATGTTGCAAGGAGGGATCAGTCCTTGGAGAGGTACATCATGCTTGGGAGGGTGAAGGTACAGCATAGGATAGGAAGACCCTCAATGAGATGGATTGATTCAGTGTCTAGGGTAGTGAGGGTAGGTGTGTCAGAGACAGAAAAGTTGGCACAGGATAGAGCAGGTTGCAGGGCTATTATACGTGGGGTCGCTATGAGTCACAAGCAACTTGATGGCACATAACAATAACATCATATATAAACAAACAAAACTATCTAAGGAGCCCTGGTAATGTAGTGCACATGCAGGGCTACTAATCAAAACACTGGCAGTTTGAATTTATGGGAGAAAAGATAAGGCAGTCTGCTCCTATTTAGATTTATAGTCTCAGCAATCAGATAGAGGATCATCATGAGTTAGAATGGATTTTAACAGTGTAGTGCTCTATATTATCAACACAGATAAAACATACACAGCATATGTACTGGGGTCTACTCTATCATCTAAGAGACATAAGTATGTAGGTCATCTATCTACAGTAAGTATTTATGGTATCTACTGTGAGCTGAGCTCTGGAGAATACCAGGCACAGGAACTACTCAATAAAGGATTGCTAATGTGAGGTGTACAGCTAGTTGTACAGTGGAGAGACCATACTGTCATCATTCTATTTATAGTTAACTTTTGCACCACTAACTGTAGAAAAGCAGACATGTTGTGTCAATTGATATGATACAGTATGATCTACATAGGATCAGAATGAATTCTAGACACGATTACCTCCCATATCCATTCAACTTAAGCTTTTAAAGCCAACCATGAGTCCCAGGAAACAAGGACAGTTTCTATGATACTTGAAGGAAGCAATCACACTAATCCAGAGCTGGAACATTTTTCTTGACAACTTGTCTACCAACAAGCCAGAATCATGAAAAAGAAACTGATTTGGAATAAAAGACACTTCATGAAAAATAACCAAGTGTAATATATCCTGGATTGAATTTGGAAAAGAGAGGGGGAACTCTAAATTCAGTTTGGTTATTAGTAATATGAAACAATTATTATCATTAACTTTAAAATTACATATATACATACATGTAATAAAATAAAATTAAATGTATACATACATACATATGCAAATTGAAAAATACTGGCCAAATAAACGAGTGAAAGATAAAAAATCTGGGCTAGAGGCAGCAATTTTCAAGTTGATAGTATACATGGCAATTAAAACCATGAGCACAGATGAGATCACCTATGATGGTATGTAAAACAGAACTAAGGTAAGAACAAGGAGTTATCAATATTTCAAAGATTAGATATAGAAGAAAGAACCATCAGATTGAAACGGAAAAATTGGAGAGATGAAAGAGGAACACTGGAGACTGGTATCCCAGAAGCCAATGGAGAGTTTCAAGAAGGGTAAAACAATTACTGTTAAATCCTTAGCAGATCAAATTGGGTAAAAACTGAAAAAGAGGCTGGCTAACAAATGACAAACAGGCAGTCACTAACGGCCTGACTGAGAGGTGTTTCAGGGGAGTGACTGAAGCAGAAATTACAGGAGTAAAGTGCAGGAGACATCATTCTTCTTTCAAAAGAAGTCTGGAGTTTCTTAGAAAGATGAGAACTTGTATAACTAACATGTAGTGTTCAGATAATGAAATTCCTCATGATAATGCTAACACATAGCTAACAAATAAAAGAATAAGGAGACAGAAGGTTATGGCAGAGCTATACAGTTATTTCCATTTCTGATGTTGTCATGCCTAAATAAAAGAAATATCTGCTGGGTTTTTTTTGTGTTTTTTAAAAAATGTGCTCAATAGGTTGAATGCTAGCAAGGTAGCAGAAAGAAAACCTACTGGGAATTGTTTATGGTCAAGTCCATAGCAAATCAGAAACTCCATTCTAAAAGTCTTGGAAATGACCACTGGTATATGTCTTTCCTTTTTTGGTGTTTTTTCCCTGGTATATTTTATAAGAATTAGCAAATTCAGTGTAAGTACACTTAGGTTTTTCCCTTTTTGCTTTTTAAATAAAGGTGATGTTGCTATTTTACATAAAGATGTCATAAATGAATTCAGAAAACTATTTATTTAAAGAAATTATGAGGACTCCTTAGATTTCAATCTCCTCTCACTACCATCAGATCTTTATCAAAGAGATTAATAATAAGGTACTTATATAATTTTACAGCATGTATATATTTCTGTATCTATATATATCTCCCTTGCTTTATACTCTGATCCTCTAATATATATAAATGGATATTTTTAAACATATTTGATCCCAGATAATTTTCTACATTATAAAGTGATCTTGTTTGAATAAAAATGAGTTCTTTTTCCTCAGAGGGAAAAGATTTTAGATGAGATCATAATTACACAGCCTCAAAGCTGTTATCTTCTTTTGCATACTCAGAAACCTTGGTTTCCCACATTTAAAACTTAAGCCAAGTCTCTTTACAATCATTAAAATTAAAAAGCTTGAGAGAAAAGATCACCGTTATATTTACAGAATATAAATTCTATTTTCTGTCCTTAGTGAGGGAAAAAGAAATCCCCCCAAAATAAGCCATAAAACCCCCCAAACCAAACCTGTTGCCATTGAGTTGATTCTGATGCACAGTGACCTACAGGGTAAAGCAGAACTGGCCGCAGAGTTCCATGGCTGGAAATCTTTTTCTCTTTTTAAAAGAATTACTTTTAACTAAAATCACTACCTCTAATATAAAAGATATGAAATTGTTTGTAATGAGGTTAACCAGTAATTAATTCATAAGGTCAGACTGACAGCTACTAATTTTTTTCATAGTAAATTAGACTTTTAGAGTGTACTATATAAATAACATTAGCTAACATTAGGAATTTCCTACGTGCTAAGCATTATATTGCATATATAAGGGACAGTGCAGGAGGGGAAGACCCTCTATGAGGTGGACTGATTCAGTGACTGGGGTAATCGGGATGGGTGTGTCAGAGGCAGTGAGATTGGCACAGGATAGAGCAGGGTTTAGGGCTGTTGTACATAGGGTCACTATGAGTCGCAAGCACATAACAACAACAAGGATGATTGTGTGTATTTAATCATTGTAATAGCAAAACTTGTGAAGTAGACATCTTTGTTAACCATCAGTCTCATTTTACATGAGGAAACATACCCATTTTTTCTTACTGACTGTGAAGTATGCTTAGTTATTTCTTCCACTACTAATACCTGATAATTATTTTTCTATAGTTTAGAAATTAAAATCTATAAGTATCTTACAGAAAACAATCACTGTAAGAATGTGTCAAATACAATTACAGTACAACATTTAATTGTGTTTTCACCCTCTAAAAAGAAATTTTCTAAAATGATGAGGTGTCTTTGATAGCTGGGAAAAAAGTTTTTAAAACGGCGAGTGGCATTACAGTAACCATGGCAATGAAAAATAGATTTGAGACCTAGCTTTTACACCTCAGAATTAAATGACTCTATAACAACTTGCTTCACCTCTGTAGTTTACATTTCTGTTTTATATAAAGGCCAGTATGAGAATGTGCTAATTGTTTCTGACAAGTAGAAGTAGTTCAAAAGAGCCTACCAAAGTCTTAGTCACATTGTGTCCAAAAGACCCCCTGAAAAGAAAGAACTCTACAAAGGCTAAGCAAAGTTAACAGAAATGTCTTTGAACATGCACAGTGGTCCTTTTGCAATGTCCTTTGAATGTCAGAACAATAATAAAAAATTCAAGTGGATGAAGCTAGTCTTCACTGAGAAAGACAAACTAATTGGTTTTGGTTTAGTCTATCTAGTTTGGTTTCTGCAAACCCAAACAATTCTTAAATTCTATAAAGCCATGCTGTGACTACATTATTTAAGTAACTACACTCAGTCTGCATTCAGGAGTTTTAAAAAAGATTTGAAAAGACAAAAACATTTGTTAATTGTAGCAAATTAGTAAAGTCTTCTTACCTGCGTGGCCTAGTTCTTGGGGACATCATTTCATTCC
Source organism: Elephantulus edwardii (assembly GCF_000299155.1). Classification (NCBI taxonomy): domain Eukaryota; kingdom Metazoa; phylum Chordata; class Mammalia; order Macroscelidea; family Macroscelididae; genus Elephantulus; species Elephantulus edwardii. The sequence goes on along the minus strand of NW_006399781.1, from coordinate 7,300,593 downwards.
CAAGAATGTGATACCGTCTTGCTTCATGCAACAACTGGTAACACTCAGGAGAATTCTGGATCAACTGGTCCACCTCAACTGTCTGAACAAAGTAATTGGGGTGCAACAGAGGGAGCCTCACGTGTGTCAAGAGTTCATGTAACAGTGGTCTTCTCAGATCCACAGCTCGATAGACCCAACGCATGACAGCCTCAAACACCATCTCTTCTTTACCGATAACAAGTTCATCACTACAGATATAATCAATAAGTTCATCTTTGTCAAGCTCAAGGAATTCTTCATGCTGGGACACATCTTCAAAAGTCTGCAATGCAAAATGCTTGCATTTTGTGAAGAGTGTTTTGAGTGAATGGGTATCAGCAAAACGCTGAATTCCTAAGCAATTACAAGGATCAAGTTGCTCCTCCAAGAACTTGGCGCAAGCATCACGGAGGATGCTGATCTGAAAAAGGCTGGATGTTTCAAAGAGGTATTGCACGTTCTCTGTAGTGATCTTCACCTTCCCAGTGTACACATACTGCAGAAAACACTCCATGGCTTCTGCTAAAATACCATTGATCTCAACCAACATCTCTCGGCTTTCCCTGTGGTCATTGCAAAACATGGCTCTGAAGTAGCTACTACAAGCTGAGAGAACAGCTCGATGACAAGGAAACTCCTTTCCCTCCACACAAATAATAACATCTGTGAAGAGTCGGCTATCTCGGAACTCATTAAATATCTGAAGGATGTTTTCAGCGTGCGATGATCCTGAGGAGAAGTCAAAAAACTCATGGCCTGTCAGAGATTTAGGGTCCATTTCAAAAACTTTACGCTTGGTTGCTGGGGAGTCACGCACCCCAAGATCCTCTCTGTTTAGTCTTCGTCCCAATATTAGTACCATTGTTACATCAGTTGGCTATAATTGTTGAGAAATTATAAGGATCTTCCTTATGTTGCTAAAAAGTAAAAAGAAAACATTTCAATAACTATAAATAATTAATATTCAAATATAATACATTTTTATATAAACATCAGAACAAAATCAAGATTAATAAACCAAGTATTATATTGAATACTGTGTCATTTTAAGAAAGACCAGTTAAGTACAGATGTATATTTGCACAAGTACAACAGGGATAACTTGTAACAATATTCTTTAGGCAATCCAGATGAAAGGATTCTATCTACTTTGTGAATTACTCCTCATTTACAATGCCAGGCTTCACAGCTTGACCAGAGTTAGGTTAGAATAGTGTAGGACACAGAATCTGAAGACATTTATAAGTCTAAAAAAATGCTATTTTTAAAAAAGTGCTCAGAGGGAACTCTGGTGGCCGAGTGGCAAGGAACTGCGCTGCAACCCTGAAGGTACATGGTTCAAATCCACCAGATGCTCCGCTGGGGAAGGAGGGGCAATCTCCTACTGTACCAGCTGGATCCGATTTGACGGTATGTGTACACACACACACACACTCACACACACAAAAAAGCGTGCGCATGCTCAGAGAGGAATTTCCAAGTTTCAATAGCAAGTGAATATATTGCCATATAGGTGTTTTTGTTGTGACATGCTGTTGAATTAACTATTGCAATCCTATGAATAAACGGGAACTTTGCCCAATCTTGTGTCATCCTCGAACCCATCACTACAGGCATCGTGTTGAGGGTCGTCGTCTTTTTTCCAAGGATTGGTCCCTCCTGACAACATGCCCAAAGTATATGAGATGAAGTTTTACCACCTGACCTCTAAGGAACACCCTGGCTGCACTTCCTACAATACATATCTGCTACTTTTGTCAAGCTATAAGGTATTCAGTACTCTTTGCCAACACCACAATTCAAAGTCATGAAGTCTTCTGTCATTCTTATTCACTGTTTAACTTTCAAACACATAGGAAGCAAATGAAAATACTAAAGCTTGTAGTAGGTACACCTCAGTCTTGACACTTTTTCTCTGGCACTTTGGAGAGGTCCCTTCCAGCAGAATTTCCCAAGGCAACATATTTTTTCTTGACTACTGTTAGTAGGGGTTTTGATTGTGGTGTCAAGTAAATGAAATCCTTGAGAATATCAATCATTTCTTGTTTATCATGATATAGTCTAGGTGCAGTGATGAGGACTTCGTTTTCTTGATGCTGAGATGTAAACAACATTGAAGCCTGAAGTCTTTCTTCAATTGCTGCTGCTGTTGTTGTATACTGTAGAGTCGGAACTGAACCATGGTTGACCCTCCAGTAGGTTTTCAGAGGCAGTTAACTTCATGGGAGGATATTGCCCATCCTTTTCCCTCTGAGCAGCTGGTGGATTTGAACTGTGTGTCTGGGATTGCAGTGCAGTTTCTCACCACTAGGCTACCATAGCTCCCTTCTTCTTCTTTAGTGCTTCAAATCTTTACTTTCTGTAAGCAAGGCTATGTCATCTACATAATGTAGGTTGTTGATGAGTCTTTCTCCTATAATGATGCTACATGTTTCTTCATATAGTCCAATGTCTCAAATTATTTGCTCAGCATATAGAATAATTGAATAGGTATGGAGAAAGAATACAACCTCGACATACACCTTACACAAACACATACAGTTTGTCCATCCAGGCCCTCCCTTTCCAGCATTCTATGATAAGGAAATATAATCTGATATATGAAGAAAGGTTTATCTAGAAAGCTGTTTAATGACGTTAACAGCATTTAAAGCAACTTAAATGCCCCATAAGGGATGAAACCACAGTACATATTCAGGATAAAACAGTCTGTGTAAAATTATGTAGTTTATTTAATGAAATGATATAAAGTACTAACTGAGAGAAGCTGAACAAGAAAAATCCTCAAACCACAAACACAATGTATATGAACTTTGTAAGGAAACTAATATAAAATAAAAATTTTAAAAAACCAAACAAATTCCCAACAACCCTCAACCCTTCAAACCCACTGCCATATTTGAGTTGGAACCAACTCACAGCTGACCCTCCAGTGGGTCTCCAAGGCTGTAATCATATGGGAGGCGGTCACTATCTTTCTCTGGAGAGTCACTGGTGGGTCTGTATGCCAAAGAGGTGCTGCCTTTGGGTTGTCAGAGTAAAGAGCAGGAAAAGGAATGCCAATATTTTGGTTGTTTAATTTTCTCTATTCTGCATCAAAGTTTCCAAGATAAAGATGTATAAACAATGTATTTAGAGTTTAAATGCACAGTAACTATACCTTGCTTTCTTTCATCAATAACATCCCCAAACCCATTTTAGAACTGACTGTAACTAACTAATAGACTGAGGCACTGGCTGCTACTTTTTCATTTTCTTTATAAGGGGGTTCTTCCACCCTCTTTCTATGTCTTCATAAGTTGGTACATGATCCCCAAAGAGAAATGTCAGTAACCTTCAACTATCCTAATTCTTATATGAACCCATTCTAAAGGTCTTCTCTGTGAATATTTCAATAGCAAGACATTAAGGCAGCAAAAAAGGACAGCAGAAATAATGCAAAAATCAAGTGTCAACTTACACTCATGCACAAATAAAATCGATACTTGAGTGTTAGCTATTTTTTAATTTTTTCTTTTTAATTGTGATTTTAATGGAAGTTTGCAGAAAAGACAGATTTTTATTCATTCACTATTTCACATTTTCTTCCCTAACCCCCAGTTAATTTTCTCCTGCCCCAGTCCACTTTGCTATGCACCTTGTATTTGGGACTGCTGTCATACATATAATGTCTAATCATATATTCCTTTTAAACAGTTTTTTCCCCTTCATCTGCTCCAATGCAACAAGCGTTACTTAACTCCTCTTTTCTCAGTTTCTCCCCAACGCCCATGTCAGTCCTGTTTTATAAGAGTGGCAATATGTAGTATTTGTCTTTTGTGACTGAGCTATGTCCTCCAGGGTCACCCATGTTGTGTAATATTTTATGAGTTTCTTGTTTTTCAGTGGTGCATACTATTCCATGTGTGAACAGACTCTAGTTTTTCTATCCATTCATTTATTGATGGGCACTTGAGTTGCTTCCCTATCTTTGCTATTGTGAATAACACAGCAACAAACATGGGTGCACATACATCTGTTTGGGTGGCAGCTCTGTTTTCTTTAGGGTATATTTCTAGCAGTGGAATTGCTGGGTCAAATGGCATTTCTATTCCCAACTTTCTGAGAAAGCGCCAGACTGTTTTGTATAAAGAAAGAAAGATGCTGAAGAATTAAACCACACAATCAACCAACTTGATCTTATAGATACATAAAGACTAATGCACCCCAAAAAAGATGAGTGTACACGCTTCTCAGTGTGTACAGAACATTCTCCAGAACTGATCATATATTAGATCATAAAGCAAGTATCAATAAACTAAAAAAAAAACCATAGAAATAATACAAACGATTTTCTCAGACCACAGTGCTAGAAAACTAGTAATCAACAACAAAAGGGCAAAGGAAGAAAAAAATGTGGAAGCTGAACAACTAATTCCCTTCTCGAACATGAGTGGGTAATAGATGAAATTCAAAAAGAAATGAAAACATTTTTTGAAACACTACTTAGAAGTCAATTCATAGTAATAAGCACATCAAAACAAAAACAAAAAAAAAACACATCAAAAGGGAAGGAAAAAATGATAATTACTTAACATCTCTAACAAGTAGAAAAAGAACAGTATGAAAAGTCCAACAACCTCTAAAACAAAGGAAATTATAAAAATTAGGGCAGAAATAAATGCAATAGAAAACAGAAAAACAATGGAAACTATTAAGTTTAGGAGTTGGTTCTTCAAAAAGGTCAATAAAATTGACAAACCATTAGCAAAGAGAACAAAGGAAAAGAAAAGAGATGAAGATAACCTGAATAAGAGATGAAAAGGGCAACGTCACAATAGAACCAAATGAAACAAGAAGATTAACAATCTTGTTACACTCAAACAAATATGAAAACTTAGAGGAAATAGAAAAACTTAGAAACTAAAAATCTTCCCAAACTGACATAGACTGAAGCTGAACACCTGAACAGACCTATTACAAAAGAAACTGAATGGGTCATAAAATAACTCTCAACTAAAAAAAAACCTGGACCAGATGGTTTTATTAGTCAATTCTATTAAATATTCAGAAAAGAGCGGTCATCAATTCTACGTAAAATATTTCATAAAAAGAAAAAAATGTTAATTAACTGAAGATTGCATTTTGTCTATCTTTTCACATATTAAAGGAGCTCTAGTGGCTTAGACTGTTAATCAAAAAGCCAGAGGCTCAAATCCACCAACTGTTCCAAGAGAAAAAGACTTATGGCCTTGGAAACCTGAGCTAGGAGTCAGTCAGTTGAACACCAGCGGGTTTTAAGTCTACCACAAATTAAGGAGCAGTAGTATCTCAATGGATTAGGTACTGAAATGGCAGAAGAATCCACTAGCTGTTCCATAGGAAAAAAGATGAGGCAGTCTGTTTGCATAAAGATTTTCAACCTTGGAATACTAGCTCTACTCTGGCCTACAGGATTGCTATGACTTGAAATTGACTAGATGGAGGTGAGTTTTGTTATTAAATTGTATTTAGATTTCCCCTGTTTTCAAGTTCTTATGTGATAACAAGGGGGGAAAATACATAAGATCAAAACAAGAAGGAACTCATTCTATCACATATATTACTTCTTCTGTTATCTTTTCTCAGACGCCCAATGACCCAGATATCCTAATTAAATACTTACTAGATAGTTCTAATTCTCATGGATTCTGTTCCTTTTGAATTTACTTGATTTTCTTTCATCACTGTCATGAATGTATTATGTCTCTATTAGTGTCAAGATATTAGATGAAGTTTACAGACACAGACATAGCTCATTGGTTGTTTTTTAAAAAATATTGTTTTTGCATAAGGCAGCATAGGCAATCTACCATATCGGTACAGACAGTACAGATGCTTCTTAAACTTCTACTAGGTATTTCTTTACCTCTTCATAGGAATTAGCATTTACAGAAAAACATAAAATACCTTCCTGAACTTCAGGAGATTAAAATAGTCTTGACAGATGGATTTCAGGCTATTCCAATTGTTCAAGGGAAAGTACCTGGCCATAGCAATATACCTCTAAGGATATCTAAATGCTTATATTCTGTAAAGAAGGTTCACTCCATCTCCCATTTTTCAAAATAAAGTTAGAAGAAATGAAAGAATTTTTATTAGTCACATGGGATAAAGACCAAAAGAAATACTAACTTCATCTGGGATCACCAGGTGGACATTTAGAAGCTGTATAAAAATTAGAAGCTCCTATGACAAAATGAGTTAAGCACTGAACTACTGAGTGAAAAGATAGGAGTTGGGACCCACCAGCTTCTCCATGGGAGCAGGATGTGGCCGTCTATTTCTGCCTTGGAAACCCCATGGGGCAATTCTATTCATCCTACTGGGGTGCTGTTGAGTTGGCAATGGTATGCTGCTAAGAAGTCTGAACTGTACTGATTTTAAAAAGTTCTAAAACGACTAGAGTAAAAGGGAATGCTGTTGGGTTTCCCCTGAAAATCCGGGCAAAAACTGAAGTTCATGAACACCTACTTGGTAAGACTTTAGGAACTATTAGGAACCAAATCTGTGCTCTGAGTGGTGTAACACATGGTTTGAAAGCTGTTATTTCCTGTATGCAATAAAAAGCAAAGCAGAATATAGCAAAAAACTAACGGTCTGATTGCTTTCCATATGCCTGGCACTATCTCAAACTCTTCATATGGATTATTTAGTATAATTCTCAGAACAACTCGATCATGTTAATATTATAATTAAAGAAAAAATTGGTTTCTAGCCATATGACTTTATATCCAGGTTTAATATACATTTTTCTAAAAGGCAGGAACTACTTACAAAATAAGTGAGACTGGAATGGACAAGCTTTACCATCCTTTCTAAATTAAAACATACAGAAGGGAGCTCTGGTGGCCTAGTGGCAAGAAGCTGCACTGTAATACTGAAGGCACACGGTTCAAATCCACCAGATGCTCTGCTGGAGATGGAAAGGCAATCTCCTCCTGTGCCAATCAGGTCCTATTTGATGGTACACACAAACCAACCAAAAAAATCATACATACACATACCAGAAAATTCCAAGTATAAATATAGATAAGCATTTTTTTTTTAATTGTTTAAGACAGATTTCTAATCTAATGAAAAAACTTTGGCAATGTGTCTTAATACAGAACACCTATCTTTTTTTCCCTTGTTGTGTACCATCAAGTCAGATCTGACTGGCACAGGAGATTGCCATCCTTCTGCAGCAGAGCATCTGGTGGATTTGAACCGTGTGCCTTCGGAATTATAGTGTAGCTTCTTGCTACTAGGCCACCAGAGCTCCCTTAAGAACACGTATTGAAATCATTTTGCACAAGAATAAAAATAAAAACCCAAGACAATGCTTATTAGTGGCTGGCTTTTAGAGCAAATCGGCTATGAGTTTGCTTCCAACTCAATGATAGTGCAAGAGTTTTACTTTATAAAATTTATTTTTCTTCAGTTCAAGGGATTATTTTGTCTACACATTCAATACAGTTCAAGTAAACTAGCTTTTTAAAATGTAATCCAGTAATCCAATAATCTTTGGAAGTTCTGAGTGGAAATCTGCTGATGAATAAATAAAAGCTTGAAATGTCATCTTCTTAACTTTAAAACCTGAATTAATAAAAATATGTCTGAGCTTCCGTTTTCATGCTAGCCTCACTGCAGGCGTTTAATATTTTGGATTATGGCTGGACATGTGTGCATGTATGCAGTGAACATGCAATTAGGGAGAACATGTATGCATGTGTGCAGGTTTAAGTTTTAAAAAATCCATTGATAGGCATGAATAACCATTTCTAAGTTCCAATAATCACTTCTAAGTCCCAAAAATGACTAATAGAAGTACAAAATGTTTTTATTTTGAAGATATCTCAATAACAACTCTATATACAGAAACTCCCATAACAAGAGAGATCACTACTGAGCTTGGATGTCAAATTTTGTTGCTGAAATGACAAAAAAGTTCAAATCATGTGATCACAGTGATAAAAAATAGGAAGAGAAGTAATATTTTCATTATAATAAATAAACTAAGGGACATAAGATTATAGTTAATACTTCAATTTAAAGCTTTAAATTAAAGCTTTAAAAATAAAGATAAATTTATTATCACAGCTTCACAAATTAAAAAAATATATTCTTCAAGTTAGCTTATCTAATTGAAATTATTAATTATTTCAGGTTCTAAAAATTCACATAAATTACTTTACTGCTGACACTCAAAATCCTGTATTTGAGCCCTGGAGGAGCAGTTTGTAGTGGGTCATGCTAATCCTCTCTGGTGGTCTGAATCTACTGCTGACTCCAGAGAAAAAGAAGGACAATTTCCTCCTGTGCAAGTCTCTGAGAACTCACCGAATGGATGAGTTGATTGACAAGGATAAGAGTGAACTGTTCTATGTTCTATTAGAATAGGTATAAAATCACCTGGTATTAAAAAAAATTCAACAGTAACAAGATACCGTGAAACTTCAAAAAGCTGGAACACAGAAACCTTGTCTTCTAGGTCTTGCAAGTTCTTCCTTTGACAGGTGCAGTCTTTACATTTCTATCACTCTCTTGTGGAACAGATCTGAGTTTTCCCTCTCTGACCTGTTTCTGTCTTATTCTGGCTTTCACAGTTTTACTGTATTTGTTTATTGGTTTGTGTAGGTGTTGGTTGTTGTTAGATGCCACTGAGTTGACCAAGACTAACAGTGATCCTATAAACAACAACAGATCTGAACTCTGCCCTGTTCTGTGCCACTGTCATAAGCCTGTAGTTATAGCCATTGTTTTTTGTTTTTTTGTTTGTTTTTATGCTAAAGAAGCTTTATTAAGGGGTCTCCCAGCAGAATTCCTTGGTCTGCAGAGAGACAAACAAGCAGAGGGACATACCAGGGAAATACTGCACCCTAAAGTAGATTAGGGCAGGTTTTATAGTAAGGGTCTTTAGGGAGGCAAGGGAGGGACATTCCATTTTGGTTTAGCCAGGTGGGTGGAGGGAAGGGAGGGGCACTCCATGGTAGTTGAGGTTGTTCACTCCCTTTGTTGACATGTTGAGATTCCTTGAATCCTTTGTTCTCCCTTTGACCTCTGACATCCCAGCCTCTTTAGTGAGAAAAAAGGGGTGATGTATTCTTTCTAGCTACTTCCTGCTGAACAAAGGTGAAGATCTGGGGCTCAGAGGCTGGATTGGAATGGCCCAGGATCTGTAGCCAGGGGACAATATGGATGTCAAGCAGCTGGTTTAAGTTGGCCATTTCTTTTATCCTGCTACTTGAAAGGTTACCCTGGCCTCTGCAATGGTGACTGGGGTAACTGAACCTGGGCATCTTTAATCTTCAGTGGTCAGGCCTAAGAGGTCAACCAGGATGGGGAATGGGTTTGTTGGAGGGCTACCCTCCTGTGGCTAGGCACCAAAGGGCAGTTGGCTTTCCAATGGCCCAGTGTCCCACAGATATAGCCATTGTTTTAACCCATCTCTTTGAGCATCTTCCTCTTTTACTGACACTTTACCTTTCTCAGCATGATGTCTTTTTCCATGGACTGGCCCTCTGACAACATATTCTAAGTGAGACATAGTTTCACCATTCTCTATAATATACAATACCTTTTCAGCATTTGTTTGATCAAAGACCCAGTCAAGATAATTGTTCTTTTAATTTCCACACCTAAAATAGAGAACAGTAACAAACAAATCAAATACTAATCAGTTCATTCAGTTAGCAAAATTAGTTAATATGCCTGAAAAGGATTTTAGTACATTGTTGTTATATTGACTAGAAAATCTCTTTTGTATATAAAATAATTATACTTTCATTTTTCAATGGTCAAATTAAAAATTTAGTTCCTTACTTATAAACTTCCTTCACAATTTTATCCTGCTGCCAAATTTCTTGAGTAAAAAATGAGTATGCTATTTGTGGCAGTGGCAAGCTAATGGTGGTACCAAGATAGGAAAATATATACCCTGTGACAATTTTGCATTAGATATTTGAAGAGTGTCTAGTAATTGTGTCCATGTTTGGAACCATTAAATAATTTTAAAAGTTCTAAAAACGGTTTCATTATAATGTATTATAGAACTATGAAATAAATATAATGAAGTCTCAAGCCTTCTGAGTAACTGAGAAAAAGAATCCATTTAAAAAAAAAATTAATATTTTTTTCGGTTCGAATCCACCAGATGCTCTGCCAGGAAAAGGAGGGACAATCTCCTCCTGTACCAGTCAGATCTGATTTGACGGTACACTCTCTCACACACACATACACACACACACACACTAAATAAATAAAAAAAATTAATATTTTTTTAATCTACAATTTTTTTCTTTTATTATACAGACATTTATTTCTTCTGCTTTACTTGAGGGTTGTAGACTTAATTAAGGCCTATAGAAAAAACTAATTCAGCACAGTAACTTTTAAAATTTTGTTGTAGGAGGGGAGAAAAAGAATGCTTAAGGTAAAAATACCAGAATCTTGAACTATTACACAGAATGGTAACTGTTGTTAAATACAAGTAGGTCTGGTTTCTGGTCCAGATGTCTGTAAGCAGAACTTTTTATAAATTGTTAACAAGTTGAAGCAAATGAAAAAGTTGACCCCCAAATCAAACACAGACTACCTACTGATTTTTCTACAAATATACACAGATGCAGATTTCCACACCTAGACTGCACAGTGGGATGAAGTTATCTTTAATACATCTAGCTGATTTGAGCACTCTTGGTAAAGAATATTTAGACTTGTTCTCACTAGCTCAACTCACTGCCATCTAGCTCAAACTACCTCACAGTGGGTTTTCAGAGGTTGTAAATCATACAGGAACAGGCTGTCCAGCTTTCTCCCTCAGACCTCAGAGCAGCTGGCTGACTTGAACCCACCTTTGGGTTGTCAATACAATTTCCCACCAGGGTGAGTTCTGGTCCCTCTCCTACGTCCTATTCTACAAGGGTTCCCTTTGTGTAATTAGGAGACCCTGAGACAATGAAAGAGTTCAGGCCAATTTAAGAAGCATTATAGACAGTCTACCCTGTGCCTGTCTCTTAGTAGTACAGACATATGTGCATGGTTGTTAATTGAAAAATGTGAAGGTTCAAGTCTATCCACAAGTCTCTTGGAAGAAAGACCTTTTGATCTACTATTGAAACATCAGTCAGTGAAAAGATGACAAAGAACCACTTCTAATGTGACATATGAAGTCAGTTGGAGTTGGAATCAATAGCAACTATCTCCCACACACCCCTGCCCCTGTGTTTAGCAGTGGGGTCACTAATACTGGGTTTTGGATTCCATTTTAGACCCTGTGTGGCTAGCTAAAGGAGCTCTGGTGGTTTACTGTGTAGCATGTTGTGCTATCTAAAAGGCTGTCTGCTCCTCGTGGTTTCAGTCCACCAGTTGTTCCTCAGGAGAAAGATGGGCAGTCCACTCTCATTAAGATTTTCAGCCTCAAAAAAAAAAATAAATAAATTTTTTTTCCAGCCTCCAAGACAGTAAGATCATTCTGAGCCTGAATTCACTGGATGGCAGTGAGTTTGAGTTTTGTGTTGGTTCCCTCCCTTTTCTTTTAGGTGCTTGCTAATATTAGTATCAAATAAGAACTCCAAGATTGGTAGATACTAAAATATACCCAGAATTATATTTTTTTCATAATAAACATGGACAGACTGGAATTGACTCTCACGATGATCTGATCTAGAGAATATTTCAAGGAGTAGAAAGGCTAGACAATTCATTTCTGCAGAGTTTTTATTTTTAGCTAATACTTACCAACCTACTAGGAAAGGTCAAGGAGCAGAAAATAAGGTACAAAGACTAAAGATATGTGATAGGGGTTGATCTACAGCATAAACGTACTGCAGTCAAGCTTACTTTTTCCTCTAAATGCAGGAATCTAATACAAAGACACTGGTAACATCCTGCTTAGCATGTGTTATTCACCTTGAGGTAGCAGTGACCCTGCCATACTCTATCCTCTACCCTCTAAACAGCTGTGTGTTCTCAAATTTAACCTTGACTGGCGAACAAACACCAGATGAGAAAAACCAACCCAAAATGTGTCACATTTCCTAATTTCATCACTTCATAATTTTTCAGCATTTGACACATCTTAAAATGACAAATGAGTTCTGTAAAAAAACTTGCATCATCTCGAAAGTTAAAAAAAAAAAAATCAGCCTTATACATAAAGAAGTTATTTGAAATACTGGCTTTCAAATTTGTTCACGTTCCAGAGAGTCAGTGTTCTTGATTATTTCTGTATATAAAAAACACTTACCTTAGAAGTGTCACTTTAGAAGTGACATAAATTATTAAGAGAAATAACTTTTAGTTAGAACCAGAGTAAAAAAAAAATCAGTCTTTAGAATGTGTCAAATGCTGACAAATTATAGCCACTGGATTATGAATTTAGGCAATGACAAACTCAAAAACCACTGGAGAAGGAGGAGCAATCTCCTCCTGTGTCAGTCAAACCTCACTCTATGGTGTCCCTGGCTTCCCACCACCCTTGCTGTGGACACCTCACGCTACACAAGGAGAAAAGAAAAGCCAATTAGCCAGCTAGTTTGGCTTTGCTTTTTTATTTTTTTTTTTAATTGGGAAAAACATATTGGGGGTACAAGGAGGTGAGGGTTGGGGGTAGAAGGGTGAGGATGGGCCAGGATGCAGCTGCAGAACTAAACAGTTTGGTCAGTGGGGGGAGCAGGTAAAGGAAATGATGAGGGTCCAGTGGGGACCAGATGCTACAGAGGAGTGACAAGTATTTTCCAATGGTAATGAAACCAATTGTCTTATTGATTTGGGAATTGGATGCTGACTCTCTGGTTTCTTCATGCTGAACAGGGGC
>NW_006399781.1:7278308-7287483 GCF_000299155.1 Elephantulus edwardii | reverse complement strand
CTTGGGAATCCTTGAATTCCTGTTGTTGAGCCTCGATCTTCACTGAGGGCCAGTCATCAACTGTTTAAATGTTCAATTATCAATAAGCCGAAGTCTGCGGAAGGCCATAATGGTCCTGCTTTAAGTGGTTCGCTGCTCCCGCAGCTCACCATGCCTTCTCTGCCTCCGCCACCATCTTGGATCCCCTGGCTTTGCTTTTTAAAGAAGAGTTCTATAATGTTAACAGCTGTCAAGCGGCTAACTCTTAAGTAGCTTCAGTTACAGAATCATATCAAGTGTATTTTCTGTATTATACTTGTGAGACTGTTTTAAACTTTTCCACTATAAAATTTATACTTAAAAATTTATAGAAAAAGGATGTACCAAATGTCTACGTAAAAGAAAAACACATACAAAAATAATTAGTTACTTATTTGACAACCAGTATTTATTTTTCGCAGGCTTGACCTTTGGGTTTTAAGGAAATGGTAGGAAGAAAACAAGGAAGTCCAAAAAAAGTTTATTGTGAAAGCATTAAGGTTTAACAACTTGGACAAAAGCCAGGAAAGTTTAAATTAGAGCAGATAAACAATCAACCCAGAGTATTATTTCTTCTTCCTGTTTTAGAGACTACATTTCAGACTTTGTTCAAAAAGTAGGTCTTTGGTTCAATGAATGGGGCTGCGCCAACCCAAAGATGGTTCAAATTCCCCAGCTATTCTGCAAAAGAGGGGCCACATCCCTTCTGATTTACAGCCTCAGAAACCCAATGAAGGTTCAATTTGAGGTCCTTCAAACTCAAATGGCAATGAGTTAGTTATTCAGTGATGGTTATATTTTTAGAAAGGCTAATGGTTTGCATTTTGTACTTATCATTTAGATACCCTAATGCCCTCAAAGCACATGTGATAATGCAGTTCATGGTCATAGGCGCTCATCTGACTACTAAAGCATCTAAAGATGGTGTAGTCATGTCCACTTGAACGTTAAAATAATGAACAACCAAGGAGGGCTGTTAATATTCAGCATCTGCTTCAACCAGGGAAGATCAATCTCCACTGTACAAAAGTGAATTATTATTATTATTATGAAATCTTGAGTGATTCCCTACATATTTGCTGTTGTTATGTATAATAGAAATGTTACTGTAATAGAAAAATCTGGTAAGCACCAGTACCTTATTAATAGATTAGGAAGCTCACCTCTTAATTGGTCTTGCAGATTAGTTATCTTGATTTACAATTCTATTACCTGCGCAATTCGCCCATCTAAAATTTCAAATTACTAACAATAATTTTTATTATCAGATAGATATGAACCACAATAAAATACAGAGTTCACTCAAGCGGGGGCGACATACAAGTATATGTGGATCTTTACTTTTCGGAGAACATCCCCAATCTATTTTCAAAAGCAGCATCCTAATTTTACAATTTAACCGATAACATGAAAAATTTTAATCTATCCTTGTGGAACAGTCCGCAGGAGCAAATCCTAAAACGTCTTTTTTAAAAAAAGTCACGCTCTCAGGACTGACTGTGGTGCATCCTAAAATGTGGCGTTACCGTTCACATCACTGTTTAAGCATTGTTTAAAAAAGAGGCAAGAACAAATCTGCATGGAAAATGAAGTCTTCCCTTCTTCCCCAGCGTCCCGGCTAAAATGAGACACCAGTCAAGAGGGCTAACCGGGTCTCGGAGGGCGGACCAGTGCCATGCCCCAGCGTGCCCAGAATTGCCCACGGGCTCGAGCCTCAGCTACAGGCGCCCTCAGCCGACCGTGTGTCCCCCGATCTCCGCCGCCAGCCCAGAACCCACTTCAGCCTGCGGCCTTCTAGTGCGGAGCGCGCGCCACCCGCCCCCGGTTCCCCTCCGGCCGCAGCTGCACGAGAATCGAGAGCGCGCACTCCAGCGCGTCCTCCAGATCACCTTCATGGGGGCGGGGAAGAACTGCCAGAGGCCGATCCACCTAGCGACAAGATATCTGCCAATAAAAACTCGGAACTCCCTCCATGGTTCCGCCCAATAGCCGCCGTAGGCGCCCAATCCTGACCACGTTAACATTCTCCGCCTCGGGTGTTCAGAGTTTGGAGGCGTGGGCAGCAGGAATTAACCGAAGAGAGCGAGCCTAGGAGTGGTGGGAAGGTGGAGAGGTGGGGCGGGACTCCGCCACAGAACGCCCGCCCCAGCTCCCGGGGGACGGCGGCTCCAGGGCCCGGTTCCCGGCTTCGGCTCTGCTGCGAACAGTGGTAAACAAAGGCTCGCGGGGGGCGGGGGTAACGGTCAGGTGACAGCGCCGGGAACATTTCGCAACCGCTTTAACGGGGTTTCTCTGGCCCGTAGCCTCGGAGACCCCAAATGGACCCGGTCAGTCCTCCCCAACAGCAACATCAGTCACCCCCACCACTCGGAAGGCTCGATTGGAGACCTCCGCATCCACTACTTCCTTAAAGGAAAAAAACAAACAAAAAAGCAGCGCCCCACTTGAAGTCCATCTGCAATATGCAGGACCCCAGGGTTTCCAGAGATTCCCCACACGCCTCTCCCTACTGTGCGGGTCCTCGCGGCGGCGGGGAGACCCCAGCCCAGGCAGCCCTCGCCCTCCCGGCTCTCCCCGGGCGGGCGCGCCTGCAGCGCCCCGGTTCCGGAGCGGGAGTGCCAGGGGCCGGGGGTGCCCACCCTGCAGGACGCTCGCTACTGAGCCGGAGCTCCAGACTGTAGGGGAGGTTCCTAGGATCCTCGCCTGAGACAAAGGCCCTGCAGCACCGGCCGCGAGCTCTCCTCTGACCCCTCGCTTGCTCCGAGAGGCCGGTTCCGCTGGCTTCCCTCCCGCAGACACCCGGGTGCTCAGGATCTCGGCCGTCCCTCCGCCCCCGTTTCCTCTGGCCGGTTCCTCGCCTTTCGGCTGGCCCCGGAGCTGTCATCCCCGGGTACCTCTCGGTGAAGGCTAGAAGCAGCTAGTGGCGGTCGCCCTTGTAGTCCCTCGGCGGCCGACCGCGCAGTACCCCGTCCAGCGCCCGAGTCTCCTTAGGCCACCAGGCTCTGCCGCAGCTCACAACAAAGGAAACATGTGACCGTCCGGGCCAAAACACTGCGCGTCACCCACCCCCGGCCAATCCCGCTGGACCCCTTCGCCCCGGAGCACTTTGGGAGTTGTAGTTCCCACTCTCAGCTCAGCCCCCGGGACCACCTGGGTTTCCCACAATGAATTGGATGTCCTAAAGCAAAAGCATATTTGTGAAACAATCACAGACTACTAGAGTTCTGAAGGAGGCTCAGAGATCCTTTAATTTTGCCCCTGTCTTGATATACGATCGGGAAAATAGAAGTGGGAATGGGAGAAGGGACTAGAATCCCCGGCATCTGTCAGTACTGGCTGACCACTTTTGTGGCTTGAATAAAGCGGTTAATGGCAAATGTATTAAGTCCTAGGCTACTTTTTATTTAAAATATACATACAAATAGGATAAAACTACAAATTCTCATTTATCCGAAGCAGGTAAGACTCATCCCAAACAACCTTGTTTATTCTTAGCAGCACCTTTACTTATGAGCTCTTGTGCTGGTGATTGTGAACCATCATGTCAGAACCGACCCTTAGCTGCCCCTCCAGCGGGTTTTCAGAGGCAGTTAATCACACAGGAGGAGATTGCTCATCCTTCGCCAGCGGAGCAGCTGGTGGTCTCAAACCGCATGCCTTAGGTATTGCAGCACGGCTTCTTGCCACTAGGCCACCAAAGCTTCCTAATTTTCTTAAGACAACATTGTGATGAGGAGCTCTGGTGGTGTAATCCATCTTGTTGAGCTCTCTGTGCCAGGCCGGGGTGTGCTGTTGTGACTTGTACTTTGCAGACAGTGACTCAGGGAGGGGCAAGTACCAGGGGGATATACTCAGGAAAACGCAGTAGGTAAGAGTCAGGCAACTAAGGACTAGCTGAGTCTTCGCTGCCTTCATAAAGCCCCATTTTTAATTTTTTTTTTTTGCAGTGCATCCAAGGTTCTTCTCAGTGCAGTGTGGGACCTACCTCTGTAATTTGAGCACAAGCCTCAAAGACCCATTTACATTTACCCAAAGACTCTCGTAGTGGTCTGAGTCTATAGGCCATTCCCATCTATATCCGGTTTCTTTTCCCTCTTCTTCTTCCTTCCCTTTTCACCACATTACCTCCTGTGTTTTCCCCTACATTGTCTAAGAGCTAGATGTCATCTTATTGCCAGGTTCTCTTCTCTCTCAGAAGTTATCACACTAGTACCCATGTTTGTTCATATGCTTTTGCAACTGAGTAACTGATGAGATCCCTGAGGTCAGAGATCATGCCTTGTTCATATTTGGTTTTTGTCGTTTGTTTGCTTTTTAATGCAACTTTCAAAAAGAATGCTTTACTATTGAGCCAGACTCACAGCTGCCCATCCATTGGGTTTCCAAGGCTGTAAGTCACATGGGAAGAGATTACTCACCTTTTCCCTGAGAAGCTGCTGGTAGATTCAAATCACCAGAGAGATGTGGCCAATCCTCATAAATCCAGTGGCTGAGACATAGGAATTATCACGCTTTAAATGTTCCAAACACTTTTGTAGCTCTCTGTGTCTGCTGTTGGTCTCCAGCACTTGGCGTCTCCCTTCCCCCTAAACAGTAGTAGAGATTCTGGTCATTCTTTAAGGCCTATCACTGATAACTGCTGTCATCTCCTCTCTGGAGCTTTCTCCAGTACTTTCCTTTCTCCTCTAATCTCCTGAGGAGCCTTGTGCTTTTATCACCCTCACCTACACCCCGCCCCCCAAGTGCTTTAGGAGTGACATCCACTGTATTTATACCCGTGGGTGTGGCATGTGACCAGCTACAGGGTCAGCATGTCAAGCCCCTCTCCTACATTAAGTTTAAAAGCATCAGTGAGTGGAGTCTCACAGAAGGTTTCAGACAGAATACCATGGCATCTCACAGTGAGAAACTTACTAAGAGTTTCCTTTAAACATCTCTACTCTTTCACACAAGCTCCTCCTCATTTTTCAACAGACACTGTCTCTCTGGGGCACCCCCACCCCCCCAACGTGCTTGCGTTTCCTCCTTTCCTAAGTGCTCCTTTTCTCTAATTAGCACTTTCACACTCTTCACCCTTCAAACAAGGAGCTTCCAATCAGAAGCCAAGAAGTACCATAAATTATCTTTGCCTTCCCCTCAGGCATGTTTTCCTCTTAACATCTCAACAAGTCGGTTACACAATAGAGTGCTGAGTGAAGGGAGGAGCAAACATGAAGGGACTTCTTGTGGCCCCTGAAGCTCTCCAGCCTTAAGTCTACTTCCACCCTCACTTGCTTTCTAGAGGGTAGGTGCGAAGCCTCAAGCCTGTTCTGGATGCTGCAGGCTGGTTCTCCTTGGCTATTGGATACTTTTATCCATCTTAGATAGCGCCCTGGTAGGCCAGTTAAACCTGAAGTCAAATATAATAGCATTAGGTTTCAACAGGAAACATGTAACTGGAGAAATTTCCCCTGTGAGATCTGGGAAAGGAGGTAAGTCCGCTGTCATTTGGAAGGTGAGCTGGTGCAAGCCCCCTGGGCACAGCTTGCCACAAGTGTCCTTCCTCACCACAGCTGAATCAGGAGGTGGGTCCTTCCACCTCCTGAAAGATCAGCAGGCAGGCCTTGGTTTATCCCTGAAACTGTCCTTCATAGTCGGAAGTTGATGTGGTTCTAAGTGAGTGCTCGCTTGGTGACCTCAGGATACTGTTTGTGATGGAGCTCAATCTCACCACAGTCGTAAATAAGGGAAATAAGCATTTTCTTGCTCTTAAACAGCCCCCCTGCTCCACTCTTCATACTTCTGCTTGAAGGTTTCTGATTTCTCCTCCCTTCTTCCTTGGGAAGTTCTGGTGGCCTAGTGGGTAGGGAGTTGTGCTGCGAAATTGAAGGACAGGCAGGTCAGCTCCACCAGCTGTTCCACTGGAGCTTGTGTCCATAGAGAAAGATGGGCAATATCCTGAGTGACTTGACAGCCTCTGAAAACCTGCTGGAGAGTTGGCTATGAGTTGGTTCCAGTTCAGTGGCGATGAACAGCTCCCTTAACTGGGAGCTCTGTGGAGTGGTCAGTACAGAGTTGTATTGCTAACTGAAAGGGCTCTCTACCAGCTCAGATCCACCCACAGCTCCTCAGAGGGAAGATAAGCAATCTCTTCCCATGTGATTTACAGGTTTGGAAAGCCAAGGCGGATTAGCTCTGAGTCCATTCCAACTCTACAACACTAAGTTTGAGTTTTGAGTCTTCCTTAATTACCTTTCCAGTGTTACGAGTTCAGGGGACCTCGCTGGTTTCAGAAACCTGATATCTAAGACACATTTTGTCATAAATTGGCCCTGCTGTGGATGTTCTATGTAGGCCTGGTGTCCTGTGGGAACCTACAGCACCCTGTCCTAGGAGTTGCTGCAACTTTTACACCTGAAAGTATAAAAAGTGTTATCCAGTGAAAACGCAAGTCAATCCTAGAAATGACCATATTCCCGTTTCAGCACTGCTCAGCAGTCTGTCCCTACAGGTAGCTGTGCACCCGTATAGAATTCCTGTTACTGGCCCCAGTAGACTTCAACTCCATCTCTCATCTCTAGTTTCTTGCCTCCACCGCTCACTACCTCATGACATTTAAGAGGCATGTTCTTATTACAACATGATCTTCCTCAGCTGTGCCTGACACTACTCTCCTTCCACATGTCTGCAGTTTTAGAGCACTGAGCATGTCCAGCTGTAGTTGTCTTGAAATGCAGGGTGGGCGGTCCTCCCAGGAATCCTTTAGCAGGCATGAAGGGACGAGGCTGGACCTGTCCTAGAATATTTGTAGCAGATTTCCTGTTCTATCCTTGAAAAGGTGCATCCGATTTCCTAAGAAATGGTATCTGTTGAGGCTAGAGTCTCACAAAAGCCCATGTTTGGAGAATTCTCACTCTAGAAAGCTCACCTGATTCATGTTTATCAGATGCTGTCTGAACAGACCAGCTGCTATCAAGTCAACTCCATCTTATTTATTTCAGAGTAAAACTGCCTCCCATAAGGTGTTTTGGAAGCAGATTATTTTCTTATGTGCCTCTGGGCTTGAATTGTCAACCTTTTGGTGAGTAGCCTAGTGTTTCACCATTTGTACCACTCAGGCACATTGTCTGAAGTATCTCCTAAAACACTCATCCACTTCAAAAATTGCTTGTCTCTGGAAACTCAATGAACATGGAGAAACGATGAAAGTTACACAAGTGTTCAGGTCTTTTGTTCATAGTTTCTCTGTGAGTTGTCTACGACTTGACGGTACTTAACAACAACAACAACAACAACAACAACAACAAGAGAGCTCTGTTGGCCTACTGGATAGAAAGTTATGCTACCAAGCCAAAGGTGGATGATTTTAATCTGTGCCCCTCAGGCCTGGTTTTACTTGTTTTTGTTTAAACCATTCTAGGTGGTATAGCCCTGGTCTGTCCATTTGCTGTACAGAGGTAACTTGTGGTTACTGTGATGCTGAACACTTTGACAGTGATGTGCCAAATGTGATAATGGTTACCCATGGTGGACAGTGTTTGTTGGAGCTTCCCGATTAAAACAAGCTTGGAAGCAGGAGTAGCATCCATTTCCAAAATGGCTTGCCTCCGGAAACTCCATGAACGTGGAGAAATTACAAAAGTGATACAAGTGTTCAGGTCTTTTGTTCATAGGGTCGCTGTGAGTTGCCTACAACTTGACGACACATAACAACAACAACAACAACAACAACACCTGTATAGGGAGCTCTGGTGGCTTAGTGGTAAGGAGTTGCACTGCCAACCCAAAAGCACACAGTTTGAATCCACCAGGTGCTCTGTGGGAAAAGAAGGGCAATCTCTTCCTGTGTGATTAAACTGCCTATGGAAACCTGCTGGAGTGTCAGCTATGAGTTGATTCTGACTCTACAGTACATAACTATAAAAACCTTTATGCGTGCCTCAGAGCAGCTTTTCCTTTCTTCCTTAGATCTTTAGCTGATAATCCTGTTGTTGGGTGCTCAAGTCAGCTCCAACACCTAACCACCTCTGAATCTTGTTGAGCATGATGGCTCTTCCTGCTTACATGCCCACAGTATATGAGAAAAAGCTTCGCCGTCCTAGCTTCTTCCTCCTCCCCCTTCATAGCCTCTAAAGGAGCATTGGGACCATGTTAATTTGTGTAACACCGTTTTTCACTCCTTTCCACAGTTCAACATTTTTACTTACATCTTGTCTTCTGTCTTCCTAGAAAAATCTGAGTAAAATCTAAATATTCCAAGTGGGACTTTAGAGATGAAGGGCCTAGGTTAAACATTTAACTTTGCTTATATTAAGAGCCTCTTGAGTAAATGATTTCATTTTTCTCAGCCTCAGTTATCTATGAAATGAAGACAGTATTACCTAGTTCATAAAATTGTGTGTGCTATCGAGTTGGAACAGACTCCTAATTGACCCTCCAATGTGTGACACTGCATTTTCAGAGGTAGTAATTTACATAGGAGGAGATGACCCATCCTTCTTCCATGGAGCAACTGGTGGATTCAAACTGCATGCCTTTGGGATTGCAGTGCAGTTTCTTACCACTAGGCCACCAGAGCTCACTCTTAAAATTGTTAGGAATATCAAATGCTATATAGATAGTCTCCAATTTAGAATGGGGTTCCATTCTGGCCACTCTGCTATAAATTGGTCTGACATGAGTGAGGTACTTGTTTGTGTTTTCATTTGTTTTAAAGTTGCTGCTATTATTGTCAGAGGCATTTAGCTAAAAGGCTACACATTCTGGTAGTTGGAACCCAGGAGTGACTCTGTGGTATAAAGACAGTTTCCTCCTAATAAGATTTACAGCTTTCAAAATCTGACAGAGGCTAAATCTGATGACTCATGAATTCTGAGTTGCAATCAACTCTGTGGTAGTGATTTACCACACAAACCCTCAGACTCATTGACATTGAGTCTGAATCAACTCATCTCTGATCCTCCAGCTGAATTTCAAAAGCTGTAAATCACATGGGAGGAAATTGTCTATCTTTCTCTTGAGTAGCTGCTGTGGATTTGAGCTATCTACCTTTGAGTTGGCAGGGCAACTCTTTACTTGCTAGACCATTAGCTCTCCCTGATATACAGATAGATTAAATCGATGTACAGAAGGCCTGAAACATAATAAATGAGGGATTTAAATAATTGTATTATTATAT